>NW_026941881.1:0-24147 GCF_024139115.2 Armigeres subalbatus
GGTGGATTGATTGATGCAGTTTTTATTTTATTTCTTCTTAGTGCGTTTTTTTTTAAATAGTATCAAGTTCAACACATAATTGATGTAGCTGCTCACTTCCGTGTTTGAGAAGCTCGACCGGGATTTCGTGCTTTCCAATAGCTTTAATGTTTTTAGTCGTTTAAAGGCTTCTTTACCTCGTCCAGCGTTGGTGGTTCCACAGCTTGACCGTCGCCGACTATGTCCATCCTGCTCCATAATACACCTTCATTTCCACCGTTTAACAAATCTTCGAAGTGCTCCTTCCACCTGGCTGCCACCATAGTCTTGTCTATCAGCAAATTCCCCTCTCGGTCATTGCACATGGTGGACACTGGCGCAGTCTTATGCCGCGCGCCATTGACAGTTGCGTAAAACCTACGCATATCGTTTCTATCCATGTTCTTCTGCGCTTCAGCTATCACACTCTCTTCCTGTTGCCTTTTTTTTCTGCGGTGGATTCGGGGTCTCCAGTAGCCTTGCGAGCAAAGGATTGCCAATCCGGAGATGGCGAGTTCGATTCTCGATCCGGTCTAAGATGTTTTCGGGTGGGAAACATTCTCGACACCCATAGGGTATCCATTGTACTTGCCACACAAGATACAGACTCATGCAACGGCGGGTATAAAAGAGTTTTCAATTAATAACTGAGGTTATGGTATTAAAATAATATGTAAGTTGTAAAACCGGCCAAGTTCCAGTTGGAATGTAGAGTCATTGAAGAAGCAGAAGAAGAAGGATTCGTTTCTCTTCTGATTTTGCTACACTGTACCGCTCTATGTAGGAATAACTGTAAGAATTTTTGAAAGAATTATTTTAGAAATGTCCAGAAGAGTTCCTGGAAGAAATTTCAAAGAATTCCTGGTGTGAATTTCTAGAGTAGCTTCTTCTTCTTCTTCTTATTGGCATTACATCCCCACACTGGGACAGAGCCGCCTCGCAGCTTAGTGTTCATTAAGCACTTTCACAGTTATTAACTGCGAGGTTTCAAGCCAAGTTACCATTTTTGCATTCGTATATCATGAGGCGGAGGAATTTTCTGAAAACGAAGTTCCGGAGAATATCCTGGAATAAGTTCGGGAGAATTCCTGAAGAAGCTTGTATAGAAATTCCTGGGGGAGCCTCCGAAGGAACTCCTGGAAGGAACTTCCGGAGGAATTCTTGGAAGAACTTCCGGAGAAATTCCTTGATGAGCTTTCGGGAGAATTCCAAGATGAACTTCCGGAAGAATTCCTGGAGGTACTTCGGAGGAACTTCTGGAAAAATTGACGCGGGATTTCCTGGATGAGCTTCCGGGGGAATTCCTGGAGGAACTTCCGCAAAAATTCCTGGAGGAACTTCTGGAAAAATTTCCGGAGAATTTACTGGAGGAACTTCCGGAGGAATTCCTGGAGGAACTTCCGGAGGAAATCCTCGAGGAACTTTCGGAGGAAATCCTGCAGGAACTTCCGGAGGAATTCCTGGAGGAACTTCTGGAGGAATTCCTGGAGGAACTTCCGGAGGAGTTCCTGGAGAAACTTCCGAAGGAATTCCTGGAGGAACTTCCGGAGGAATTCCTGGAGGAACTTCCGGAGGAATTCCTGGAGGAACTTCCAGAGGAATTCCTGGAGGAACTTCCGGAGAATTCCTGGAGAAACTTCCGAGGAATTCCTGAGGAACTTCCGGAAGAATTCCTTAAGGAACTTTAGGGGGAGTTCCTGCAGGAAATTCCGGGGGAATTCCTGGAGAAACTTCCTGAGGAATTCTTGGCGGAAGTTCCGGAGGTATTCCTGGAGGAACTTCCTGAGGAATTCCTGGAGGAACCTTCCGGAGGAATTACTAGAGGAACTTCCGAGGAATTCCTAGAGGAACTTCCGGAGGAATTCCTGGAGAACTTCGGAGGAGGAACTTCCGGAGGAAATTCCTGGAGGAACTTCCGAGGGAATTCCTGGAGGAACTTCCGGAGGAATTCCTGGAGGAACTTCCGGAGGAATTCCTGGAGGAACTTCCGGAGGAATTCTGAGGAACTGAGGAATTCCTGGAGGAACTTCCGAGGAATTCCTGGAGGAACTTCCGGAGGAATTCCTGGAGGAACTTCCGGAGGAATTCCTGGAGTGAACTTCCTGAGGAATTCCTGGCGGGACTTCCGGAGGAATTCCTGGAGGAACTTCCGGAGGGATTGCTGGAGGAACTTCCGGAGGAATTCGGGGAGGAACTTCCGGAGGAATTCCTGGAGGAACTTCCGGAGGAATTCCTGGAGGAACTTCCGGAGGAATTCCTGGAGAACTTCCGGAGGAATTCCTGGAGGAACTTCCGAGGAATTCTGGAGTGAACTTCCGGAGGAATTCCTGGAGGAACTTCCGGAGGAATTCCTGAGGAACTTCCGAGGAATTCCTGGAGGAACTTCCGGAGGAATTCCTGGAGGAACTTCCGGAGGAATTCCTGAGGAACTTCCGGAGGAATTCCTGGAGGAACTTCCGAGGAATTCCTGGAGGAACTTCCGAGGAATTCCTGGAGGAACTTCCGGAGGAATTCCTGGAGGAACTTCGGAGGAATTCCTGGAGGAACTTCCGGAGGAACTCCTGGAGGAACTTCCAAAAGAATTCCTGGAGGAACTTCCGGAGGAATTCCTGGAGGAACTTCCTGAGGAATTCCTGGAGGAACTTCCGGAGGAATTCCTGGAGGAACTTCCGGAGGAATTCTGGAGGAACTTCCGGAGGAATTCCTGGAGGAACTTCCGGAGGAATTCCTGAGGAACTTCCGGAGGAATTCCTGGAGGAACTTCCGGAGGAATTCCTGGAGGAACTTCCGGAGGAATTCCTGGAGGAACTTCCGGAGGAATTCCTGGAGGAACTTCGGAGGAATTCCTGGAGGAACTTCCGGAGGAATTCCTGGAGGAACTTCCAGAGGAATTACTGGAGGAACCTCTGGAGGAATTCTTGGAGGAACTTCCGAAGGAATTCCTGGAGGAACTGCCGGAGGAACTTCCGGAGGAATTCCTGGAGGAACTTATGGAGGAATTCCTGGAGGAACTTCCGGAGGAATTATGGAAGAACTTCCGAAGGAATTCCTGGAGGAACTTCCGGAGGAATTCCTGGAGGAGCTTCCGGAGGAATTTCTGGAGGAACTTCCGGAGGAATTCCTGGAAGAACTGCCGGAGGAACTTCCGGAGGAATTCCTTGAGGAACTTCCGGAGGAATTCCCGAAGGAATTTCCGGAGGAATTCTGGAAGAACTTCCGGAGGAATTCCTGGAGGAACTTCCGACGGAATTCCTGGAGGAACTTCCGAGGGAATTCCTGGAGGAATTTCCGACAGAATTTCTGGAGGAACTTCCGACGGAATACCTGGAGGAACTCCCGGAGAACTCCTGGATGAACTTCCGGAGGAATTCCTGGAGGAACTTCCGGAGGAATTCCTGGAGGAACTTCCGCATGAATTCCTGGAGGAACTTCCGGAGGAATTCCTGGAGGAACTTCCGGAAGAATTTCTGGAGGAAATTCAGGAGAAATTCTTGCTTCCGTAAGAATTCTTGGAGGAACTTCCGGAGTAGTTCCTGTAGGATCTTCCGAAGGAATTCCTGGAGGAATTTCCGAAGGAATTTCTGGAGGAGCTTCCGTAGGTATTGCTAAAGGAACTTCCTGAGAAATTCCCGGATGAACTTCCGGAGGAATTGCTGAAGGGACTTCCGGAGGTATTGCTGGAGGAATTGCTGAATAAACTTCGGGAGTAATTCCTGTAGGAACTTTCTGGAGGAGCTTCCAGAGGAATTGCTGGAGGAACTTCCTGGAGGAAATTCAGGAGAAATTCTTGTAGGAACTTCCGGAGGAACTTCTGAAGGAATTTCCGGAGGAATTTCTGGAGGAACTTCCGGAGGAATTCTGGAGTAACTTCCTGGGGACTTCCTGGAGGAACTTCTTCTTCAAGTACAACACTCAATCAAGCTTCCCTTTGAGGTCAGTAAGTGTAGGTCATGTAACACAACCACCAGATGGGGAGGACAGCGCGGCTGGCAGTGAAGGTGAATACAGTGTACGACAAAAGACGAATTCCAGGCTACTATTGTTCTTCCGAATAGCGCCACGAAAGTAACAGATGAAGCCGACTCCTATGATAAAAAGGCGTATGTAGCCCACTCTGGATAACTTCTGTTGTAATGGACAAAAAGGTTTCAGAATTTTCGATTTTTAATATTGAAGTTGAAACGGTTAACGAATTACTAACAAAACATCCGTTTTCGTCAAAACTAACCATTTCATTAATAGTTCGAAATCCATCCGAAGAGCAAGATCGGAGAGCGTACTCTGAATTGCTTAGCTCAGCTAAAATCTTTCTAAACCTCCTGAAGTTTTTTCGTATATTGCTCTAAAAAATATTCTGGGAATTACTCCGAAAATGTTTCTACACATTCCATCTTTTTCACGTTTTTCTGGGAGTTCCTCACGAAATTAATTTGGGACTAACCTGAGAATTTTCATTTGCTATGTTGAGCGTTACGGACCCAAAATCATGTTTTTATACAATCTTTTCATAGATTCCTGTAAGCACTAAATATTTAGTTTGGGGGAACCAAGAAAGACTCACAGTTTGGTTCATCGAAGCGTTATGGAGTACAATAATACAGTAGGAAAATGCCAAGAAGTTAAATTTTTAAGTTTATTTTTAATTGGGTGTACATAGGGATGAAACGATACCACTGAGGTATCGATACTTTTACTTTAAAGTAATTTCGTATAAAAGTATCGATACCACTAAATATCGAATTAAAAGTATCGATACCTACTCGTATCATATGAGTATTCATATATTTGAAGTAAAATACGAAAACGATTGTTTTGTCACTATCAAGTACTTATTAATTATTTTGATGAATGGAACAGTAAAAAAATTAGCACATTTTATTAATCTTCAATACTTTAATTCACTTACCTCGAGAGTGTATTAAAAGCTGTTAAACTTTATTTCACGTGAAACATTCACATGTAAACCAATAGAATTGCATTTTCTGTATTTTTGGTAATTCATGAATTCCTAAGATGCGAATCTCTCTGATTCTTCTTCAATGGGATAGGGGCTTTTCGTAAATACCGTTACTGTGCAAATATTAGTATTCAAAAGTAAAGATTGCTCTAGATGTTTTAGTCATTTTATATCGGAAGCTTTGAGGAAATTTTAAACCAATAGTAGGGATTGGACTGTGAAACTTTCGGCATTATTTATTTTTGGAAAGCTGTATTTATGGAGCAACATATCGTTTCAAGTTATTATTTATAGGAAACTTGTTTGAGAATAGGTGCAAGTAATAAACCTAGAACCTTCGAATCCATTGGTCAAGTAAATCCACAAGAAATTATTAAAAATTCAATCGAATCGTTTTAAAAGAATTTTGTGTCCCATCAACCTTCAACACGCCAACTACTCGATTTCTTAGAAACGATTACTTTGAATTTTCTCAATATTTTTAAAAGAAATGTTTTACAATCTTGATCTCGTGGCAGTGCAGTTTGCAGCGCCGGTCGTCTGACCGTATGGTATAGTATGTATGTATGTATCAAGTGCTTACAGGCGTATTTCTGATTTTTATATTATTAGTTAGAAAAAAGTGCCTAATATTAGGTACTTTTCACTTTAAATCAGGGGTTTAGTGGGGGAAACCCAAAATTAAACTAATTTTTTGCATATGAAATTAAGTAAAATTCACTTAATATTAAGTAAAATTCACTTAATATTAAGTAAAATATACTAAATTTTAAATACAAACTAACCAAAAGTTAAGTAAATTTCACTCAACTTTTTTTGGTAAAGATTGATGAGATTACTCAACGTTGGGTTCTCAGCACCTTTAATGTCCCTTGTTGAGTGGTTTTGCTCTTCTATTTTATGACAACAAAGGGAAGAGGAAGTGGAAGATGCAAGAGATAAAAAGTATCTAAAATTAAAGTTTCTTTGCTTTCTTACCGTAATGAATTTTTGAATAACTTTACTGATCTAGAGATGCTTCAGATATACACATTTTCTGATATCCCGATTTTCAGATACTGGAAGTGACTCACAGCCTTCCAACTCAGATCATAGTCGATGACCTAAACTTTTCAGGCCACATTAACGATCATCAATTTTAAGTGAATCATTAGAAATATATTACATAAAGCTTAGTACATTAATTAGAATTAAATACAAAAATTTAGAAGATTATTTAGAAGAAAATACGAATGTTTTTAAAGATTTATTGAATTTAATAGATTTTAAAACAAGTACTCGATTGATTCAAGTACTTCAATTCTATGTTTCATTGGTAATTGAATATCAAAGTATCGATTCCAAAAGTACTTGGTATCGAATCAAAAGTATCGAGTATCTACTCGTATTTACTAGTATCGATAATCCCTAGGTGTACAGTTTTTAACGACAATAGAAAACTTTTCTGCTCGAAATTCTTCTGGGTACTACTTCGAAAATTTATCTGTCTTCGATTCTGGCAATAGGAATTCCTTCTATAAACAGCCATTATAAGTATCGTTCTCTGAAGCGGCACTCCTGCATTACTTTAACACTCTCTTAAACAAAACAAATCATACTTGTCGCTTGTTATATTTCTTCTTCGGGTTTGTAGAAAATTAAAAAACTTAAAACTGAAAAAAGTTCGACAATTTTCTTCTAACATGTAGAAAAATCAATTTTCTCTAAATATTTCGCTTTTTCACAGTTATTAAATAGAAATCACATGATCGCAATAAGAAACAGCAAAGATTCTCAATTATTATAAATATATTGATGAATAAAATTACAATACATACCAATACGTTACGGCGAACAAGGATAGGCATACTAGACGCTTGGGAACAGCTTATATAGTATAAAAGCAGAGAATGGAAACGGTTTCTAGTCGAACAGCTTCTGTGCAAAATATTTTTCTTCTGTATCGTTTTCGTAGTGTTTCTGGCAAAATCAAATAGAAGTTATGAATTTTTACCGATGAAGCAAAGGTGCATTCATAATGATCATTTTTGTAACAATTCAGAAAGAAACAGAGCCTTTTTGATGTTTGGATCACAAACTTTGGACTGATAGGGAAATCTGAAAACACAAGTCACAACAGGTTTCCCACGTGCGGAGGTAAGTTACTGCATCGGATCGAATCAAGCTTTCACAGAGCTGAAATAAACAAAACTATCGTTTTCGTCATTCAAAACCTCCGCTTTATCATTCAAAGCAGAAATCAGTTTAATTAGCTAACTGGTTCGTGGCGCATAGTATACCAAACTGCAAACTGCATAAATGCAAAGATGAAACAACCCGCAAACTTGGGCGGAGCCAGTCGGTACTGCTCAAGCCAAGTTTGAAATTTGAATATTTCTGAATTCATAATAATCATATTCCCTGCTGCGGTGGCACTCCCGCCACACCATCTGGGTCGTCCTGCCCAAAGTGCAGGAGGACATTGATTTACTATTAGTTTCAAAACTCAGGAATGGAGTTGCTTAAGAATGAAATCAGGCTCACCTCGAACGGAGACGGCGACGATGGATGACGATGACAAAACAGAGCTTAGTCGTATGGCCAAGTGGGCCCTCAGACGTGTGGTGGAAGGGATCGGAAGTGGTCCCGCAAGAGACGAGAGAGTTATCATAAATTAAACCAATGGCATTTGAAGGAACGAGCCAAAAGAGAAAGGCAGTTTATGCCCTACAACACTTCCGCTGCACTTAACGCTTGTTGCTGGCACCCAATCTTTTTTTGCTTTGTTTATGAAGTTTTATGAACCTCGGTGCAGATCCATTCGAGTTCCGTACCTTTCCAAAGCTGAAGGTAATCTCGGCTGAGCTGGAAAACCAGTCGAACCGTCAGCGGCATAGCTGAAGGACAGGGGTTGCAGAACAAGCCATAACGCCTTTTACGACCGTGTCACAGACCTAATCGCAAAGTTTGTACGCTGGCGAGCTTCCCATACCCTGGCAGTAAGAGCAGAAAAACCTCCTCGCCGTCGCAGCTATTTACCGTAAATTATTTCACCTACGTACGGATTTTAATGGGCAAAACATTTAAAGGCAAACCGTTTGTCACCAGCTTGGCTGCTTCGCTCATTCCAAGCGGAAAGCAAACGGCAGGCCATGGCTCCTCGCCCAGTGCGGTTCAGTTTGGGGTACCATTAATACTGTGCAGTATGAGTTCCTCAATCAATGAAAAAAACAATCACAATCATTGTAAAGACATTTGGCTTTTATCGAACAATACAAAATGTAGGGCGATGGTATCCTGTTGTGGTCCACTTTTGTTCCTTTTGGACACTTCTGCAGATGCGGCAAATACGAGCTTTTGTCAAACATGGGCTTTGACATCACGCATAATCAGCGCCTATGCTGAAGCACAGACAAACAGACGTAACACTAGAGAAATTATCATCGACCTTGACTTCAAGGATCAATTTAAATTTGATTGATTGCGCGTTTCACAACAAGACGGGCTTGTGTCGTAATCCTTCGAGTTTGATATTTCACTGCATCGCCTGGTGTCTTGTGCTCAAGAGATGGTGGTAGAGTAGTTGAGCGATGGATTTTTCAGAAAAATGTTCTAGTTGTTACGTCTGTTTGTCTGTGACTGAAGAATGCAATGCACAATGCACATGCATACGTTTTCTTGCTGAGAGAAAACAAAAAATAAAACGAGAATTTTGTTTATATGTTCTATTTTTTATCATTTCTTTTTAGTACACAACCTTAGCAAAAAATTAAAAAAAAAGGAGTATTATATTTTGTAGTTTAGTGAATTTTAGTAACTTGACCAATAATACCAATTTTCTTCCTTCTACTTTGTCGTTCATAAGTCTAAAAAGTATATGCTTTTTTTTCCATGTAATGCATTTTTTAGGCATAACACAAGGGAGAATATGTGGGTTCCTATTCCCTAAATGTATGCAATATTCAGTTCTATGGAAAGGAAAGTGATATAGTTCCTTCCTTTCAAAGGATGTGCTTTCTTGTCAGGAAGTAAGTGTAAAGGGAGATTTTAACGATTTGTTCATTAAGGCATTTGCTCGGTTTAAGGCAAAGATTGAGTTAAGTGATCCTTCTTTCAAAGTGAATGCATCTTCCTGACAGTTACATCAGAGAAGATATGGTTCCATTTTTTCAAAGGACACATTTGTTCTCGGCAGATGATGAAATACGACATTTATCTTCCTTCCAAAGTTCAGGCATTTACTCGGTTTTAATGTGGGGAAGACATGATCGCTTCTTTTTCTTCGGTGGAAGATACAGAAGGTCCAGAGAAGGTAAAAGATGATTTGGTTCCTTCTTTTCAATTCAAGTATTTACTTTGTTAGAGGCAAGTGGAAGATGAAATTCTATTCATTCTAGAAGATGCATTTTACCTCGGCAGAAGGTAAAAGACTATATAGTTCCTTTGCTCATATGGGCGCTTGCTCAGTTTAAGGAAAGCGAATATATGATCCCTTTATTCATAAAATGCATTCTCCCGGCAGAAGTCCAGTGAGGAAATGGTGGCTCCAAATCCCCTTCAAATTGAATGCGATTACCCCTGATGGGACAAAATTCCCCGAATCAACCCGCTTCTTTTCCACTGAAAGTGCAATTATTAGGAACGTTCGTGGTCTGAGAACAAAACAATGTTCTGCTCCTGTCAAAGCTTACTCGATTATGATCTTGACATTGTTGTTCTGACAGAAACATAGTCTTCACCTGTGAAATCGCTTCCTCTGAATTCCGCCAGTAACTTTGTTATTAACCGTTGCGATCGTAACGCTTCCTGCTCAGTAATCTCCGTAGAGGTGGCGGCGTACCAATTGCTGTCAAATCGGAACTGCAGTGTATTACGGTGAACTCCGTCGATTGTGATTGGGCCCAGGACAAGCCAATTGCCTCGCATTCTTGCGTCCCTCAGTTTTCGCTTTCTTTACGTTAGCTACATCCTTCAGTGTATCAGGAATCAGTTGTCAGGCTCAGACGGCGCGTTCTCTGTTGGGATGGGGAGATTTGTGCCTCGCCTCTTTGAGCCTTTGATCACTTCATTTACCCAGATCGGGATGTGGAGAAGAAAGGCAATTAAGGATTGCCGTGGGTAGGAAAGGGGAGAAAGGCTCTTGCATAACAAGAAACCAAGGCCATCGCGAATTCTGGCATTTGAAGAAGAACAAGCATTTAGCCTGCAGGTCAAAAGATAACCTTACACTTGCAAGTGAAAAAGAGAGAAAAAACCGTTGCACGGTCATTAAAAAAAAAGTCAGACTAGTCGCAAAATGAGAACTGCTTAGTTCTAGTAAATTGAATCGACCATTACAAGTAGTTGATGGAATGTTCTTTTTCCTGTATAAATTATATATCATCATTTGTTAACAACAGTAACATCTCACTCATCTACCAAAAAATAATTGCAAAGTCAGATGAATTCCCATTATAGAGAATAAAGAAAAGTAATTTAATTTTATTTACTTCATTGTTTAACAGACTTTTTCCGTACTATCAAATCAGCATTCACTTTGTAGGAACTTATAGAACACGAAAACTTGTTTTTCCAAAATTTTCAAAGATGCATCATCGATGCAACAAAATAACAATCTGTTCCCTGTAGGGTGTTAGCTTTTGATTGTATCCTGCAAAGGTACCAATTTTCTATGCTTGCTGGATTTTATTTAAATCTCCTATATGGATCACAGCAGTCACTTATGATTCAGTTGCTCAGATTTATTGGCGATCTTATTATATCAACAACCCCTCTAATAAATTCTGCCTGAAAAAGCTTCAAATGTCAAATGCCGACTGGTTCTGCTACTGTAGCCCTACGGCTGTAAATACGAAGAGCGTAATAAGTCCACCTTCTAAAGCTAATGATCAAAGCCATAAATTTTTGGTCGTAATGTATTAAATTGAATAACCCAAAATAAGAATATTTACATCATGAAGGGTTTGCAACGGTAAAGCTTTTAATATATAACATTTTTCTTGATCGAAATCTATGATGTACATATTGCTGAAATGGAGAACACTCTCCAAGTCAGTAGAATTTATCACTGGATTTGCGGATTAAAACGGTGCTTTGATTAAGTTAAAATACACGTTTTTGTTGTAAGATATAAAAAAAACAAACATATTTGGGTAATATCGATAAATTTAGTGAAGATTTGACGTTATTGATGTTATGGAATAATTTTAATTGTTATTGCCCAAAACTATTATTATTTTGCGGGGTGCGTAGTGTTTAGAATCTCGATGGTAATTCACTAGTCGCACCCATGAAATCGAGCAAGGCACCTCATTTCCATGAAAACCACATTGAAAAAACCCAGAAAAGTATAATTTTGTAGTCATCCTCATCAAGGATCTTTCATCAACACTTTAGTTTGTTATTATTGATTTGCAAGGTTTTGTTTCTCTTTTAAAGTAAAATTTTGGACATGCCGTCGCAGCCAAATTCCCTTTTTGCTTATAATGGGCTTTGGAAACGGATTTCTTATATACTCTTATAAAAGGTTTATAGTGGTAACCTAGAGAGGGCTATTTGGACATATACATTTACTCTTTATAGTGGTCATCAGGCTGCAACCCTGTGGTATTGGGTTTTATTGTCAGTTCTTGTAATTCGATCTCTGAAAAACTATTCCAGAGCGGAATAAAACTTGAAAACAAGTTACTTGGGTATGACTCTCCAACGATCTGTCATGGAAGGCAAAGGATTTTTGAAATTTCAATCGTTTCAAACATTTATGTCACACAAACCTTCTCTCAAAACCCTGTACGGAAGGTTTACGCAGATGATTATTTCTTTATGAGCAGCGTATGGCTCCAAGAAGAACGAATCTGCCATCTCCAGCTTTTCGTTAGTCTAGAAAGTTTTTCCACAATAATCCAATGCCAGTAGCTCTCCCCTCGTTATCCGGGGAAAACTAAACGAATCTCGAACCCCAAACCAGATCCGTCAAAGTCTTGGGACTGAATGAGTGAACAGGGAGAAGAATGGCAGACAACTATCTTGTAAATTCCTAACAAGTAGGCATCTCTTAACGCAGGAGGGAATTGGCCGCTTTCAAGCCTTACTTGAAAACGCCACTATTTTCACACTCCTGCGCACTCAGGGGATTCACAAGATAATGAGCCGCACCATCACTTCTGCACTCAGCAATACAGAACTACTTCCCTCGCATCACCACACCACGTGGCAGTAGGTACTACAGTCACTCAATAGCTTCGGCAATTGTAGATTGCAGAGATGACAAACCCTTTGAACTAGGAACTCCCTGAAAACAGTCTGAGCTTCTTTGTCTCATAAGGTCACTCAGTCTTTTGTCTCAACTACAGTTTCCTGCATTTCAGCTTCACAGGAAATTATCGATGGCTGCCATACTGATTTGGTTCACAAGCAGATGAAAAATTGCACTGTGATGTTAACATTGATTGAAATCACCAATGAAAGAAGCTGAGGATACCTGTCTGTTTGTTCAACCCTTAGTGCTGCTAAGTTAGGTGTGTTGCTATTCTCAACTATGTAACGAGATGTGACATCAACTCGCTCAATCTTATCACACTACGTAGGATAGTGGATTCAAATACATAAGGACACTTCACTTATAATACAATTAGGTGTATAAGTGCACAATAAATGACAGTGCAGCAATGTTAACACTACTTATACAATATTAGTACATATACATGGTAACGATGATAATTCTCATGATGAGTACATCAAAATAAAAATTACTTTTCACCGAAATTACACTATAATTTCTAGAATAATTCCATACATTTTGAAAGCACTGAGATTCTTTTCCTTTTAATAGAAAGCTAGACGTTATTAAAAACACAACTGAATTGTGGTAATTAACTCCATAGTAGCGTGAGCATTGAAACGTACTCTCCACTCACCCATCACGTCCACCCATTAAGAACTAATTGGGTCAAATCGGAACTCGCAGTGAATTTCCAGAACTCCCTGTCGGATTGTATCGAATGTTACTGCATCAAGCCATCACTATTCGCATTCGTCTGCCCTCTTCAGTTTTCGCCTTTTACGTTAGCTGCATCTACACTTCGCCCAAACAGCGTCTTCCTGATATCTGCCACTTTGTTACACGCGGGATTCAAGAAGCCAGATACCGGAACTGTGCCGATCCCTGCAACGTCATTTGCCTGGTCTTTGGAGATTACAATCTGCCGAATCTAGTCTGGCATTTCGATGATGAAATTCAATTGATACTTCGCTTAATAACGGCGTCAACTGGAGCACGAATCCTGCCCTCATCAGAGTCCTTGTTATCTTCCGGTCTGCATCAGACTGCGCCGATCTTCTGAACCGGAACAGCAAACTTCTAGACTTGGTGTTCGCGGGCGATCCATGCATCATAGATCTCTTCGAGTCGCCATCTGCTCTTTAAAATTGGACCTCATCACAAGTAATTAGTTTTAACTGTCGACGTCCGTTCTCGCGATGAAAGATCAGTGTCAATATTCACCATTGACTACGACTTCAACAGGTGTGAGCCAAATCGTCAACGTACTGATCGTCGCCCTGGACTGGAATCATGTTATGAATTATGCCTCAATCGACGTTATTCCCTGTTACCACAGTTCCATCAAAGCAATCATCGAACAGACTGTTCAAATATAAAACGTGCCGACTATCGTAAAGAAGTACAACCAACTCCCAGTGGACGCCAGCAGCTCCGATCTTTCAGCAATCTTGCAGGAAATGCAGGAAGAAGTTCTTCCGGAAATAGGATTGAAGCGAACGCGGCTAATCTATGTGTTAGCTGAAGAAGAATATACTCGTATCAGTATTGGCGCATTCCTTGAGTACATGGTTTCCAAGCAAATCTTGAAAAATGATCCTTCATAGTTCTGGGCCTACATTAAAAAAAACGGAAGGGGGTTCGAACAATATCCCTGTTGACGTCACTTATCGTACGCTTTCCTCCCTGAATTACCTGACGCAACAGCAAATTTGTTTACAGCTTCTTCTGCCAGTACATGACGACAATCCTCCTCCATTAACACAAAGTTTATCGAAAGTCTTCCGTCGTATTCCGTCCGGCTTCCCCAAGTCACTTTTAGTAAATGCAGATATTTTTGTAGCTCCCAGCTCGTTTGATTACGATTCAAAAGGACCGGGATCCGACCACGTTTCCACTGCCCACCTTCATCGTAAAACAATGTGTTTTACCGCTGTAAATGCCCATTGCTTCAATTTTCAATCGATCTATGTTAAGCTTATTTAAAAGTGCTTTCCCGGAAGCTTGAAGTTTGCTTCGATCGTTCCCGTGTACCGTCCGGTAACATACATATAGTGTAGAGAACTACCGCCGTCCAATATCAATCTTTGAACTGTTTCACAAAGTTTCTGAGAGTCTTTTGTACAAAGTGTTATACCCTTAGCAGTACAGTCTATCATCTCCTCAAGTATCAACATTACGCGTTCATGAAAAAGCGCTCGACGACATCCAGAACTCCAATTAAAATTCAATTAAGGCAGTGCTAGATGAATTGGAGAACCGCAGCTGTGGTCGATGCCATATTTATTTTGACTTTTCAAAGTACGACGTTTGAAAAAGCCACATGCACTAGGCGCGATAGAAAAAATCTTGACCGACTTGGCTTACTCACTTGGATTCATTCGGTGGGTTAAAATGTTTCTGGTCCTTCCTCGCAAAGGCTTTCAGTCAAAATATATGGCGCCAAGTGGGTGCCCATGACACCTTCCATCTGGAGGCACTTGCGGGCAGTACCAGGGTCCGCTTCATCTTTACCTTTTCTTCAATGATCTATGTAGCAACCTGAGCTCCTGAAAACAGCTTTATGCGGACGATTTGAAAATACAGGGTGTTTGTTTCCCTGAGTGTGCATATTTGGGGGTGCAGCTTTGGGGACCCAAAGCAAAAAGCGCCCGTGGAACATGTTAGGTTTGGAAATCACTGCTAAGTGAGTTATTCAAAAATTTATGTTTTAATTTTAACAACTTTACCAACTTCAAGTCTCATTAACCATTGAATGTAGAATCTCAGAAATTAGTTACTACGGTGAACGTGAAAGCTTAAAAGTCTAAGCCTTTTAGCTTCAAGGACCTTATGTTGATAAAAGTGGTTTTAAGTACAGTAATTATGCAAACTGAAAAAGCGCCAAAAAAATCATTTTTTTTCTTATAGAATTCGCGTGATTTTTCATCAATACATTCATTATGAAAAATTCTTCAAAACATTCTTATGCTTCTTCGAGCCCAAAACCAGAAAGTATTGAAGTGGTTTGTAGTTCACCCGTGGTACTTTCAATTTAAAACAACAGAAAAATCATCTATCAGCAATTCTCATCGCGATGTTTGCTTCAAAATGTTGGTTGGTAACCCGCACCTGTTCAAGCGTTCGTTGCTTGCATGCAAAAGAACGTTTGTAAAGAACAATTCATGCATGCCACTAATGCCGTGCAAAAGTGAGGTTCAAAAACAAATGATCAGCTGGATAGAAAAATTGGTTATTTTTAAATCAGGGCAATTAGTTTAAAAAATCGCACGTTTGATTAACTTTAAAGAGCATAAGTGTTAAATTTGGGCAAACTATCCACGTCTGATGTAAGGCTTATCTGTTAGAAGCCATTATTTACAGATAATGCCATCAGTAATTAACTATCATTTTTATTTTGTTTTCGCTCAAATCGGATGATACCTTGATAACAAAATCTGACAAAATGTAGGCAAACGATTGACGAACGACTCTGCATTTGACTTGGTTGCTTCTGGTGGGGGGTGGTAATTTTCAGGTCTGAAGTTGTGGTCGTCCTAAAGAGGTTTGATATGGCATGATTTGTTTATGTGCTTTACTCTTTTTGAATTATGAGTTTTAATTTCAGTGATTCCTGGGTCATGGACATTTTAGTGTATTCTTAAACTAAACAAAATGGTATTTAAGGGAATCCACCAGAGTCGTCCGTGGGTACTTTCGGGATAGGAGTGATGGGCTGGTAGAATTGACTGAATCAATTTATTTTTAAAATTTCTAAGTGAATTTCAGGGTTTTTGGCTCGGTAAAATTTTCTGTGAATTCGGTTGTCTTAATGAAACCACAATCCGCTTTTTAGTTTCGATTGACTGAACCTCCTGAGAGTCTTTTGTGGGCTCTTGGGGAATCCCAAGTGCAAGTGGATAGATTTTTAAGGCCTCTGGATGGATTCTGGAGAAACCCCGCGTGGATCTGCAAAAATCCGGGCTAAACAATGAGTTTTGGGTTAAAGACATTTTCTGCTTTGCTAAACTCAATGTTCAGAATCCCGAGGATTCTGGTGAACTCCTGAGGAACTGGAGATTCATACCTGAGATTCTTAGTGAACTCGGAGGAATCCTGGATCCCGGAGATTCTGCGAATCCCGGAGATCTGCATGAATCCTGGAGGATTCCCATGAATCCTGACGGAGATGAGCCCCAACCTGAGACGGATAACCCGAGACCATGAATCCCGGGAGACTTCTTGTCCCGATTCCTGGCGATCCCGGAGGATCCCATCCCGATCCTGTCCCCGGAAATCCCAGAACCTGATCCCGGCGAATCCCGGAGCATCTCATGAAGTCCCGGAGATCCCTGGGTCCTGAGGATCCCAGTGAATCCTGGTCCCAGATCTCATGTCCCGAGGATTCTGTGACTGGGAGGATTCTGCGAACCCCATCCCGGAGGATTCCATGCATGAATCCTGAGGATTCTCATGAACTCGATCCTCGGGTCCCGAGGATTCTGAACCTGAACTGTGACTCTCATGAATCCTGAGGATTCTGAGGACATCCCGGAGATTCAGTCCCGAGATTTCATGAATCCCATCCCGGAGGATCCCTGAACCCGGATCCCCAGATCCTGAATCCCGGAGATTCTGTGAACTCCAGATCCCGAGATTCTGGCAAGAACCCCTGAGCATCTCCCCATGATCCCGGAGTCCATCCCAACCGAGGATTCTGAATCCCGGGATTCTGAATGGTCTCGGAGGATTCTGAACCCGGAGACTTGCGAACTCCCGGAGGATCCCAAGGATCCCGGAGGATCTCAGGATCTGAATCCCGGAGTGATTCCCAAGGAACCCCTGAATCCCAGAGATTCTGCGTGAACTCCCGAGAATCCTGAGGATCCCGAGATTCTGCAACCTTGAGATTCTGGTGAACTGATGAACTCCCGAAGAGATCTCCTTGAACTCGAGGATTCCCTGTCCCGAGTGATCAATCTCAGAGGATCCCGAGGCCCCAGGAATCTCATGAACCCGGGAGGATTCTTGAATCCCGGCTCCAGGATTCTCGAACCCATCCCGGAGGGATCTGGTCCCGGAGGAATCCCGGAACCTGGAGTCCCGGAACCTGACCCCAGGAACCCGAACCTGAGATCCCAGAACCTGAACCCCAGAACCCCAGATCCCAGAACCGGAGGCCCCAGATCCCAGGAGAATCCTGACCCAGAACCCGGAACCCAGGAACTCCCCACCCCAGGTCCCGAGACTCCCTGTAGGATCCTGAACCCGAGTCCTGAGACTCTGAATCCCGGAACTCTTGAACCCCAGAATCCCGGAGACTTTCTGGTCCCGGAGGATTTCTGATCCCGAGGATTCCTGGATCCCGAGATCTCAGGAATCCCGAGTGATTCTGGGAACTCGAGACATGAACCTGAGGATCTTGTAAACCCTGACATTCTTTCCCGGAGGATTTCCAGAATCCCGGAGACTTGATCCTGCAAGAATCCATCCCGGAGGATTCCTGGGAACCCTGAACTCCAGTCCTGATCCTGGGATTCCTAAGAACTTCCGGGATTCCTAAGAACTCCTCCGACCTTTAAGGATTCCTGCAGACTCCTAAGAATCCTCCGGTATTCTAAGAACTCCGGGATTCCAAGAACCTCTCCGATTGGATTCCTAAGAATCCTAACCCGGATTCAAGAACCTCCGGATCTCTAAGAACTCCGATTCTAAGAATCCTCCGCTGATCTCAAGATCCCGATCTAAGAATCCTCCGGGATTCCGTAAGAATCCTCCGCTGGGATTCGGCTAAGAATCCTCCGGGATTCCTAAGAACTCTCCGGGATTCCTAAGAACTTCCGGGTTTCCTAAGAACCTCCCGGGTTTCCTTAAGAATCCTCCTGGGATTTCCTGTAAGAACTGGCAAGAATCCTCCGGGGACTCCTAAGAATCCTTCCGGGATTCCTAAGAATCCTCCGGGATTCCTAAGAATCCTCCCGATTCCTAAGAATCCTCCGGGATTCCTAAGAACTTCCCGGATTCCTAAGAATCCTCCGATTCCTTAAGAACCCCCTCCCGGATTCCCTGTAAGAACCTCCGACCAGAACTCTGGATTCCTAAGAATCCTCCGATTCCTAAGAATCCTCCGGGATTCCCAAGAACTCCGGGATTCCTAAGAATCCTCCCGACTTCCTAATCCTCCGGGATTCCCTTTGAACTCTCCGGGATTCCTTGCAAGAATCCTCCGAGATTCCTCAGCAAGAACTCTCCTGGGATTTCCTAAGAACCTCCGGGATTCCTAAGAACTCCGATTCCTAAGAATCCTCCCGATTCCTAAGAATCCTCCGGGATTCCTAAGAATCCTCCGGATTCCTAAGAACTCCGGGATTCCTAAGAATCTCTCCGGGATTCCAAGAATCCTCCGGATTCCTAAGAACCTCCGACCCCAAGAACCTCCGGGATTCCTAAGAATCCTCCGGGATTCCCTCAAGAATCCTCCGACTCCTAAGAACTTCCGATCCTCAAGAATCCTCCGGATCCCCAAGAACCTCCGATTCCTTAGCAACTCCGGGATTCCGCAAAGAATCCTCCGGAATTCCTTTAGAATCCTCCGGGATCTTGTAAGAACTCCTCCGGGATTCCTAAGAACCTCGATTCCTGAAACCCTCGAGATTCTCTTTAGAATCTTCCGGGATCCTCAGAACTCCGGGATTCCCTTAGGAACTCCGGGATTCCTTAGAACTCCTGGGATTCCTTTAGAATCCTCCGGGATTCCTTAGAATCCTCCGGGACCCTAGAACTTCCGCTGGGATTCCTTAGAACTCTCCGGACTCCTTAGAACTCTCCGGGGATTCCTTAGAATCCTCCGCTGGGATTCCCTTAGAACTCCTCCGGGAATTCCTTAGAATCCTCCGACTCCTTAGAACCTCCGGGATTCCCTTAGAACCGATTCGGGATCCTTAGAACTTCCGGGATTCCCTTAGGAATCCTCCGGGATTCTCTTAGAACTCCGGATCTCAGAACTCCGACTCCTTAGAATCCTCCGACTTCCTTAGAATCTCCGGGATTCCTTAGAACCTCCGGACCCCTTAGAATCCTCCGGGATCCCTTAGAACCCCTCCGGGATCCTTTAGAATCCTCCGGATTCCTTAGAATCCTCCGGGATTCCTTAGAACTCTCCGGGATTCCTAGAATCCTCCTGGGACCTTAGAACTCAACCTTAGAACTCCGATGGGATCTCTTAACCTGATCCCGGATCTTTAGAATCCTCCGGGATTCCTTAGAATCCTCCGGGATTCCTTTAGAATCCTCCTCCCTTGGGACCCTTAGAACTTCCTGGATTCCTTAGAACTCCGGGACTCCTTAGAATCCTCCGGGATTCTTTTTTAGAATCCTCCGGGATTCCCTTAGAATCCTCCCGGATTCCCTTAGAACTCCTCCGGGATTCCTTAGAATCCTCCGGGATTCCTTAGAACTCCTCAGATTCCCTTAGAACTCTCCGGGATTCCTTAGAACTCCTCCGGGATTCTCTTAGAATCCTCCGGGACTCCTTGTAACCTCCGGGATCTCCCTTAGAATCCTCCGGGGATCTCCTTAGAACCTCCTCGATTCCTTAGGAATCCTCCTGGATTCCTTAGGAATCCTCCAAATCTTTGGGAACCTGACCTTTAGAATCCTCCGGGATTCCTTTAGAACTTCCCGGGGATTCCTTAGAACCTCCGGATTCCTTAGAATCCTCCGGGATCTTTGAACTCCTGACCTTGTGAACTTCCTCCGGGGATTCCTCAGAATCCTCCGTGATTCCTTAGAACCTTCCGGGATCTCCTTTAGAATCCTCCGGGACCCTTCAGAACCTCCGGGATCCCTTAGAACCTCCGGGATTCCTTAGAACTCTCGGGATTCCTTTAGAAACTCCGGATTCCTTAGAACCTCCGTGGGATTCCTTAGAACCTCCGGGATTCCTTAGAACCTCCTGATCTCTCTTAGAACTCCAGACTTAGAACTCTGGGATTCCTTAGAATCCTCCGGGATTCCTGTAGAATCCTCCACCCTTTAGGATTCCTTAGAATCCTCCGGGATTCCTTAGAATCCTCCTGGGATTCCTCTGAACCTCCGGGATTCCCTTAGAACCTCCGGGATTCCTTAGAATCCTCCGGGACTCCCTTAGCAGAATCCTCCGATTCCTTAGAATCCTCCCGGGACTCCTTTAGAATCCTCCGGGATTCTCTTAGAATCCTCCGGGATTCCTTTAGAACTCCTCCGGGATTCCTTAGAATCCTCCCGGGATTCCTTCAGGAATCCTCCGGGATTCCTTAGGAACCTCCGGGATTCCTTGAACCTCCGACTCTAGAATCCTCCGGGATCTCTTTTAGAACTCCTCCGACCTTAACTCCGCTGATCTCTTAGAACCTCCGATCTCCCTTTAGAACTCCGGGACTCTTCCTAGAACTCTCCGGATCCTTTAGAATCCTCCGGGATTCCTTAGAACTCCTGACCCCGGTCTTTAACCGATCAGATCCTTAGAATCCTCCGGGGATTCCTTTAGAACCTCCGATTCCTTTGAGAATCCTCCATGATCTCAACCTGATTCTTTTTAGAACTCTCCGGGGACTCCTCGTAGAACTCTGGACTCTTGTAATCCTCCTTCGGGATTCCCTTTTAGAATCCTCCCGGGATTCCTTAGGAATCCTCCGGGCACTCCTTGAACTCTGGATCCCTTTAGAATCCTCCGGGATTCCTTAGAATCCTCCCGACTTCCTTAGGAAACTCCTCCTGGGACCCTTTTTCCCTTAGAACTCTCCTCCGACTCTCTTAGAATCCTCCTGACCCCTTAGAAATCCTCCGGGATTCCTTAACTCCTGGACTCTCGGAATCCTCCGGGATTCCTTAGAATCCTCCATTCCGGGATTCCTTTAGAATCCTCCGCTGGGATTCCCTTTAGAATCCTCCGATTCCTTTAGAATCCTCCTGGGACTCCTTTAACTCCGGGATCTCCTTAGAATCCTCCGATTCCTTAGAACTCCGGGATTCCTTAGAACTCCTGGGATTCCTTAGAACCTCCTTGGGATTCCCTAGAACCTCCGGGATTCCTTAGAACCTCCGACCTCAGAACTCCGGGATTCCTTAGAACTCCGATCCTTAGAACTCGATTCTCTAGAATCCTCCGGGATTCCTTAGAATCCTCCTGGGATTCCTTAGAATCCTCCGATTCCTTAGAATCCTCCTGGATTCCTTAGAACCTCCTGGATTCCTTAGAACTCCTCCAGATTCCTTAGAATCCTGGATCCTTGTAATCCCGGCCAGATTCCTTAGAACTCCTGAGTCCCTGACCTGAACTCCTCAGAACCTGATCCCTTCAGAATCCTCCGGGATCTCCTTAGAACCTCCTGGGATTCCTTAGAATCCTCCGGGATTCCTTAGAACTCCTGACCCTTGAACTCCTGGGATCTCTTAACTCCGGGATTCCTTAGGAATCTGGACTCCTTAGAACTCACCCTTTAGGAATCTGATCCCCAGAACTCCTGGGATCCTTAGAACCTCCGGGATTCCTTAGGAACCTCCGGGATTCCTTTAGAACCTCTGGGATTCCTTTAGAATCCTCCGGATCTCCTTTAGAATCCTCCTGGACCTTGAACCGGTTCCTTTAGAACTCCTCCTGATTCCTTAGAATCCTCTCCGATTCCTTAGAATCCTCCGGGATTCCTTTTTTAGAATCCTCCTGGGATTCCCTTTAGAATCCTCCGGGACTCCTTAGAATCCTCCTGATTCTTTAGAATCCTCCTGATCTTTAGAATCCTCCCCTGGATTCCTTAGAACTCCTCCGGGATTCCTTAGAATCTCCGGGATCCTTTAGAATCCTCCTGATTCCCAGAACTCCTGGATTCTTAGAATCCTCCTGGGATTCCCTTAGAACTTCCTGGATTCCTCAGAATCCTCCGGGATTCCTCAGAATCCTCCTGATTCCTCCTGATTCCTTTAGGAATCCTCCTGATCCCTTGCAGAATCTTGATCCCTGAACTCCTGATCTTTAGAATCCTGACTTGCTAGAATCTCTGGTCTTGTAATCCGATTCCTTAGAATCCTCCTGATTCCTTTAGAATCTCTCGCGATTCCTTTCAGAATCCTCCAGATTCCTTTAGAATCCTCCTGGATTTTTAGAATCCTCCGGATTCCTTAGAATCCTCCGGGATTCTTTAGAACTTCCTCCGGATTCCTTAGAATCCTCCGGGATTCCTTAGAATCTCCGGGATTCCTTAGAACTTCCTCCGGATTCCTTAGGAATCCTCCGGGATTCCCTTAGAATCCTCCGGGGATTCCTTAGAACTTCCGGGATTCCTTTAGAATCTGGATTCTTAGAATCCTCCTGGGATTCCTTTGAATCGATCTAAGAACTTCCGATTCTAAGAACCGGGATCTTTAACCTCCGGGATTTTGAACGCGGGAAATTTTAAAATGGAAAATGTCAAATCAAAAACTCATTGTTTTGGATTTTACGAATCCACGCAGGTTTCTCCAGAATCCAATCCAGAGCCTTAAAAATCTATCTCCACATGCACCTGGATTCCTAAAACCCACAAAGCACTTCGAGAGATTCAATCGTATTTCTAAAAGGATTGTAGTTTCCATTAGAACAACCGAATTCACAGAAATTCTCACTTTAGAGCCCAAAAAACCCCACAAATTCATAGAAATTTTAAAACAAATTGATTAGCTCGAATTCTGCATGCATCACTCCTCCTGAAAGTACCCACGGATTTGACTCTTCAATTTTGGATTCCTATAAAATACCATTTTGTTTAGTTTAAGAACACACTAAAATGTCCATGACCCGGAATCACTGAAATTAAAATAACTCTAAAAAAGTAAAGCACTCGCATAAACAAATGCATGCCATATCGTCACCGCAGGACGACTTTACAACTGAATGAAAATTTTCCACCCCCACTCAGAAGCAACCAAACCGTCAAATACGAAGTCATTCGTCAATCGTTTGCCTACATGCGTTTGACGGATTTTATTATCACAGGTATCATCCGATTTGGGCGAAAACAAAAATAAAAATGATAGTTAGAATATCACTGATGTAAAAGTACACATTATCTGTAAATAAATTCAGTGGCCGCTTTAACAGGATAAGTCCTTTACATCAGACAGCGTGATAGTTTGCAAATTTAATACTTATGTTCTTCAAAAGTTAAAATTCACACAAACGTGCGAATTTTCATTTAAACAATTTACGCCCTGGTTAAAAAATAACCACAATTTTTCTATCAGCTGATCCATTGTTTTTTGAACCTCACTTCTGCACGGTATTAGTGGCATGCATGGTGTTTATACAAAACGATCGCACCACGTGCAAGCAACGAACGCCCGAACAGGTAGGGTTGCCAACCAACATTTTTGAAGCAAACATCGCGATGAGAAAATTGCTTGTTCGATGATTTTTCTTTTAATTCATTTTAAATTGAAAACACATGGTGAACTACAAACCACACAAATGTTCCACCAAAGGGATTAATATTTGGAAGCAAAGAAGCATAAGAATGTTTTAGGTAGTTAAGAAATTTTTCATAATATCTGAATGTATTGATGAAAAAATCAATACAAATTATAAGAAAAAGTAGCTCGTTTTTTTTACACCTTTTCTTTGAAAGTTTGCATAATTACTGTACTTTAAAACCACTTTTATCAATATATAGGTCGAACGAAGCCAAAAAGTTTAGACTTCTAAGCTGTTCTGTCTTGTGTTGACTGAAGAATTATACGATCAATGGTTATAATGAGATAGGAGGTTGGTAAAGTTGACCAAAAAATTAAAACATAGAATTTTGAATAACTCACTTTAGCAGTGATCTTCCGACCCTCATGTTCCATGGGCATCTTTTTTTCATGTTTTGGGGTCCCCAAGCTTTGCCCCCAAAATATACACACTTCAGGAAACAAACACCCTGTA
>NW_026941882.1:0-27977 GCF_024139115.2 Armigeres subalbatus
CAGTTCTCGCTTTCTTAGAACTTCTATGTTCTACCCTGCAGGATACACTCCGATTCGATTGGGTGAGTCTGGGAGTCCCGATCGGAATCAAAGACCATATGATCTCACCTCTACAACTGCTGACAGTAACCCGTGCCTCAGTCGCACCGCAGGTAGGCGATAGTTCAGGTGCCCCAACCTATGAAGAATTAGTGGATCTCGGGATGCTCATCCTAGGGGGATTTCGAGTGTTCCATGCTACCAATCCGGCATATGTTGACAAACTGCGGGATGCCCTTGAGAACCAGCTCACCACACCGGCTCTCCGAGATTCGATCGAAGTCGCAATTGTCAATTTGGCGGCAGTCTATATCGACACGGAATTTATGAAAATGCAATGTGCGATAGATATGTTCTTCGCCATGTTCCCCAAACATCCCATGACAAAACTTCGTTTTGGAACATTGATCCTATCATACAAAGACTGCACAGGAGTAACTGCAGTCGGTCATGGGTGTGAGTTGATGAGTCATAACACGAAGATATTCACCCGGTGGTTAATGACTCCAACCCTTCGACAGGACTTTAATAGAATGAATATTCCAGGTCAGGAAATCACCCTCCCATACTCATATGGACCGTACTTGTCCGGACTTGGGTTAGTCGACAAGAGTTCCTATTCCGCGACCCTTAACTGTGGACTTCATATGTTCACGCATTTAATAGGATGTGCCGTCCTCTCGACAAGGTCAATCAACGCGATATTTTTCCAGCCAAGAGGCTTAAGTGCTATAATTGACAACGCGATTCTATTTATCTACGCACATTCATGTACCGGATCACTGCAGATGCAGTTCTTCCGTAAACGAGAAGTAGGGGTGGTGAAGGCGATCGAAGAAGAAGCCCGTAAGCAAATTGAAGTACTACGTAAACAACTGCTTGAGTTCGCTGCTGAAGAGGACGAGCCAGGTGCAGGCAATCAAGAAGGAATCGAGGAAAAGTCCGGATCTGTACCAGAAGATGGCAGCACCGGGGGAGGTGGAGACCTGGAAAATATAGATGCGGGCGACGTTGACGATTTCTATCCGGAGGAGCCACGAAGCAGAGATGCCTTGGACTGGTACTCCTATATAGCGAAACACTGCAAAAGCTCGATCCCAGATCGGATGCGAGCAGTCGCATACGATAGATGGTCGCAAGTCAAAGATGTTCGACCAGGAACAGTGGTTGAATTCGCGAAGCGAATGGGAAGGGCACCAAACCATTAGGCTCGCTGATAATTCATAAGACAATCAAATAACCAATTAGATTTAAGGAGGACAAAATATAATATAAATACTAAGAAAAAAAAAAAAAAAATATATATATATATATGGGGGAGCACCAACGGGTGCAACGCGACACCTACCATCAGCAATATCCACCTGGACTACGTGACCACCGGAGGACCATCGTTGCTAGGCGTCAAGTCAGCAGTTTTAGGTACAAAGGCAGGGCACTTAGGTCTCCATTAGAATTCAATAAACCATTCCAGTTTCGACAGCGAAAGCGTGTAGTTCAGAGTTATTTTTTTAAAAAGTGAAATCCCGAGGTATCGGACTTAACTGGCGCAGTCGGCGCGGATAGTGAGAATAACTTGTACCGTAATTAAGCACCCGCGAGTGAACATCGTGGATTAGTGTCAAGCTCAGTGTCCGCAGAACCTTTATCCAAAAACATAAGTGATTTTTACAAATTTCGGAAAATTAAGTGTTCTTTCTAAACTTCAACAAAGCAATGAAAACTAGGAACTCCAAGAAAACAGTGCTATTCGATCGAAAATTGGAATCCGGATATCATCCTAGATCACGAGCGAACATCGTGTAATCAAGGGTAAGTCTGTATTTTTATATTTTGAATAACTAAATTTAATAACAATTTGAAAAGTGAATATTATTATATGAAAAACGAAGAATTTATGAACTAACAAGTGATTAAATAACATTTAACAAGTGATTAGAAACATTTATTAACAAAGTGATCAGAAACATTTATTAACAAAATATCTAAAAGTGATAAATTAGCTAGTTCAATAAGTGAATATTTTCTTATTACAATGGATCAAATTCAGCATCAAGTAAATGCTCTTCAGCATCAATTAGAAGAGAGGGATGAAATTATCCAGCAATTAAGATTAGAAGCACAAGGTGCAGCGCATGCATTACACGCAGCACAATTGGCCGGGCAAGCCAACGCAGCTGCGGCACCCGCGCCCATAATTCAAGAAATCGAACAAACGCAACCAATTTTGAAAGCGCTGCAAACACCTCAAATCATTAGGGACCTCCCATCTTCGACGGGAATCCCGTGAAACTGCATTCATTTTTGAGATCCATTGAAAATCTCATACCACTAGTCAATTCAGTGCGCAACACCACTATGCATACAATCTGGGTTCAAGCGATACGCCTGAAAATTATAGGTGACGCCGATAACGTGTTAGAATTGTACGGAACCGGACTGGATTGGAGCGAAATAAAAACCAATTTAATCACCCACTACAGCGATCGTAGGGACGAGGTAACCTTGACAAAGGATCTTACAGGGTTGGTGCAAACTAATACTGTGGAAGACTTCTATACTAAAATCTCCCACATTCTCTCATTGCTGGTTAATTTATTAAACCTCAATGAGACAAATCCGCAAATAAAATCATCCAAAAACACGCTATATCAACAAATGGGACTAAAAGTGTTCTTAGGTGAATTAAAGGACCCTCTTGGACCCATTATTAGAGCACAAGCACCCCCAACATTAAAAGATGCACTCAGACTTTGTTTAGAAGAAGCTAATTACCACTGTGCAAGAAATCCAAACAAACAGATACCGCCTCCAATACCAAACAAACCAGTCCAACGTCCTATACAAATGCATCCAATGCAACATCGCGTACCATTCCCACGACTTCCATATAAGCCATTCATGCCAATGCCGAGAAATCCAAACACAGCATTCAAACCGAATCCGTTTAATCCAAACCCATTTAACAACCAATTCAGAAAACACCCAAACTCGCCTCCGTTTAACTTCCCCAGACAGCAATATTCAAACCCGCATCCATTTAATATGCCCCAACAACAACGTCCCATCCAAAATGTGTTTGCTCCGCGATTTTCACCTCAACCAAAACAAGTCCCGATGGAAGTCGATCACTCCATCAGGTCCAGTAAGTTAAATTATATGAATAGACCCAACTATCATATAGAGCACGATACATACAACTACGACGACTATTACGATAACTATTACTACTATCCTGAGTCAGAATTTTACGACTATTATCAACCCGCAGAATGCAATTCAAACGAGCACGCCGTCGAAACAGTAGAAGCATCTACTGTCGAGACACCTGAACCGACAGCAGAAAATGATCCCGAACCAAAACAAAGTGAACCAACTCATGTCGATGATTTAAATTTTCAGCAGGCCGGCGGTCCATCGAGTCAGACATAAATAATTTCATTCCATACATCACCATTTTAACAAACAAAGGCGAACTCAAATTTTTAATCGACTCTGGAAGTAATCGTAACTATATTTCTGAAAAACACGTAAATTTACAAAATTGCAGGTACACAACTCCTACTACTGTGAGAAACGTAAGAGGCACACATACAGTTAATCAATTTGTAGAACTGAACCCTTTCATTACCATTCCTGATACTAAAAAGCAAATATTTCTCGTTTTCGATTTCCACCCATTTTTTGATGGCCTTATAGGCTATGAATCCCTTAAAAATCTCAAAGCAAATATTATTACTGGTAGCAACGAATTACAATTTCCTCGAGGAACGATTAAAATGAAATGTAAGTACCCTGATAAAATATCGCTACATCTGAATGCTCACGAAACTAAATTCATCAAGATTCCTATAGCAGTTAAAGGTGATTTTTTATTAGAGGAAGATTTGGAAATCAACTCGCACGTTATAATTCACTCTGGATTATACTCAGCAGAAGACTCTCATGTTATAATGCCTATTATGAATCATTCTTCCGAAGCCTGTAGTGTCACAATTAACAACGATATCCTTAAACCCGAAATTAATAATTTTGAAGCCATTACGTTAGAGTCAAACAAATGCAACACTAACCTGAAAAAATCTTTATACGATCAACTTAGGACAGAGCATCTTAATGATGATGAGAAAAGAAACTACTTACGTTAGTTTCTCAACACGAAAATATTTTTTTCATGGAAGGCTCGAAACTTTCTTTCACGAGCGCAATAAAACATAATATTGAAACAAAGGACGAAGCTCCAATTCATGCTAAGTCCTATAGGTACCCATTTTGTCACCGAGAAGAAGTTCAGAGACAAATCGCAAAACTGCTCGATCAAGGGATCATTCGTCATTCGGATAGCCCTTGGACTTCTCCGGTATGGATAGTACCAAAAAAGTTAGATGCCTCTGGCAAACAGAAATGGCGGCTAGTAATAGACTACCGCAAGTTAAATGAAAAAACGGTAGATGATCGATATCCGATACCGAACATCACCGATATCCTTGACAAATTAGGAAGGAGCATGTATTTCTCCACGCTAGATCTCGCATCTGGGTTTCACCAGGTCGAGGTAGAAGAAAAGGACATCCTGAAAACAGCATTTAGTGTCGAAAATGTACACTACGAATTTTTGAGGATGCCCTTTGGGCTGAAGAACGCGCCATCAACATTTCAACGTGTGATGGACAATGTTCTTCGGGAGCACATCGGTGTCATCTGTTTGGTGTATATGGATGACATCATTGTCTTTTCCACAAGCTTAACAGAGCACATCGATAATTTGGCAAAGATTTTCAAGACGTTGCAAAAAACAATCTTAAAGTACAATTGACAAGAGCGAGTTCTTACAGAAGGAAGTTGCTTTGGGCCATACATTGTCACACCGGATGGTGTTAAACCGAACCCGGACAAAATAAAATTATTCAAGAGTGGCCATTACCTGCCAATGAAAAGGAATTACGCGGCTTCCTAGGAATTCTAGGATACTATCGCAAATTCATCAAGGACCTTGCAAAAATTGCGAAGCCGTTAACTAATGCTCTGAGAAAAGGAGAAAGCATTTCATACAGAAGATTTTGTTAACGCATTTGGACACTGTAAAGCAATACTATCAGGAAGTAATATTTTACAGTACCCCGACTTTTCTAAACAATTCATCTTGACTACAGACGCCAGTAATTTTGCAATTGGCGCTGTGCTCTCTCAAGGAACTATCGGAAACGATAAGCCAATAGCTTTCGCTTCCCAACCCTTAACAAGTCCGAAGAAAAATACTCGGCTATAGAGAAAGAGCTCTTAGCCGTAGTTTGGGCTTGCAAATATTTTCGCCCGTACCTGTACGGAAGAAAATTCACTTTATACACGGATCATAAGCCGCTCACATATGGTCTAAACTTGAAAGACACCAACAATAGGCTTGTCCATTGGCGTCTTTCACTGAGTGAATTCGACTACGAAATACGTTACCGCCCGGGTAAGCAGAACGTAGTCGCTGATAGCCTTTCTAGGATTCGAAATGAGATTAATAATAATGAAAGTTCATCATCTGATATGACTGTTCATTCAGCCGATACCGATGATTCTGAGTTTATAAAATGTACAGAACAGCCATTAAATGCCTTCAGTAACCAAATAATTTTGAAAATAGGACCCAATGAACCAGATCATTACGAGGAAATCTTTCCAAGAATTTACCGCAGAACAATAACGAGACTTAACTTTGGGGTACCAATAATATTCAACATGTTCAGGGATTTTATGGATTTAAAAAGGATAAATTGTATTTATTGTCCAGAGAACCTTATGAATCTTATCCAAACCGTGTATAAAAATCATTTTAATAGAGCGAATCAATTCAAAGTCTATTTAACACAGAAGTTACTGATAGACTTAAGAACCCCAGAGGAAGAAAACCTCATTCTTGAGCAAACGCACGATCGCGCTCATAGAGGCATCTGGGAAAACAACGAACAAATCTCGAACAGATTTTTCTTCCCTAGGATGAAAGCAAAGATACGAGATTATATCAAGCTTTGTGAAACATGTAATAAAAAATAAGTATGATCGTCACCCTTTCAATTTGAAATTAGGCAGTACACCTAACCCGGAAAGACCCTAGACATAGTACACATTGACATTTTTATCGCAGAGAAAACTTATTTCCTTTCAGCTATTGGACAAATTCTCGAGGTTCGGATCGTTGACACACATTAAATCACGTAACATTATAGACGTGAGAAAAGGATTGATAAAGTTTATGAAAATTTATGGAACACCTCGTAAAATAGTTTGTGACAACGAACCATCCTTAAGATCAATCGAAATTAGAGGACTACTTCACGACCTCAAAATTGAAGTATTCTTTACACCAGCTAACCACAGTGAGAGTAACGGTACAGTCGAGAGATTCCACTCAACCATTGCGGAAATCTTTCGTTGTATCAAACCAACATTTAAAGATTTAGACCTAAAAGAAATCTTCTATATTGCTTGCACCCAATATAATAACACTATTCATTCCGCGATTAAAATGAAGCCTAGAGAAACTTTTTATGGGTTGAAAGATTCCCAAGAAAGGCCTCTCGATATGGAAATGCTAGTAGAAAATAGAAACAAAGTTTACGACGAGATCATTTTGGCCCACGAAAAATCTAAACAAGAAAATTTACGCTATCACAATAAAAGCAAGGAAGGCATACCTGAATTCCAACAAAATTCAACTAAATACAAAAGAGTGCAAGGAATAAAGAAAAAACACATCCCGTGTATTCACCGGTCATAGTCGCCGAAGATCAAGGTAGATTACTTAAAGACGACTCTGTGCGGGAAATACACAAAGAAAATATTAAAAGAACAAACTAACATGAATTTCATTTCAGGAAGGACAATATGGCAACGAGCAATGGATTCTATATCTATACACTGCCTTCACACTCCTCATTCCATCCCATGGGCAATCTATACAGATTCATGACATTACGAACAACGCAGGAGCGTTGCTTCTTAAAAGGGGGGACGGACGAGTAATTGCAGGATACGACAGATTATTGCATGTGATCGATTTCTCACAACTTGAAATTTCAATATCTATTTTAGAAAATGTCATTAGCCAAACTAAAAATTCATCAAGCATTTTATCAGAAATTATTCAAATGAAACTCAGAGAAGTAAAATTCATTTACAGCACACTTAATTCTCAATCAAACAGATTCAGGAGGTCTATTGACATTTTAGGAAGTACAATTAAATTCATAACAGGTAATCTTGACGCAGAAGATCTTAAAATAATCAATAATAATTTAGACGAATTGAGAAAAACAGGCAATTCTTTTATCAAACAAAATAATAGACAAATTAAAATCAATTCTAAATTTGAGAACAGGCTTAACCTAGTGAGCAAAGAAATCAGAAATCACCAAAACATGTTAAACTCAATTTTGAAAAACGATGATTACATTCTGTCAGAGAACCAAAAAATTTCAATAGCTTTTCAATTAGATGCATTCCTAGAAAATTTAAAAGCAATGGAATACGCAATTATGTTATCAAAATTAAATATTGTTAGCAAATTTTTACTCACACCAAAAGAAATACAAATCATTCTTCAGGAGATCGTAGATCAGGGCCTCAAAATTCAACACTTTGACGACGCTAGCAACTACCTAACGACCACCACATTACATAAAGGATCATCAACCATCATATGCGTAAACATCCCCAGACTACAACCTACATCTTACGAGAAAGTTATCATCGAACCGTTGTTCCGTAACAACCACTCAGTGACGCTGACGCACAACACAGTTTTCATAAACCCGGAACAAATACTAGCTATAACATCCCAATGTCGAGAAGCCAACCAAGTTACGATCTGTGAGAGGAATCAACTAGTGGACATCAGCAGCAATGCATGTGAAGCTCCACTCCTAAGAGGACAACCTGGGCAATGCCCGGTATCAGAAAAACCACCATCAACGAATACGAAAACGATAGCTCTAGGAACACTATTAGTGCAAACCGTTCACCAAGACGTAATCATTAATAGCACCTGCGGCATCCAACCAGAAACGTTGAGAGGAATTCATCTAGTCACGTTACACAACTGTTCGTTGTTCATCAAAACGAACTTTTCGAGAATTATGAACTACGATTTGAACAGCCATCAATTCTTCCGTTGCAACTTACAAAAATCGAAACGTTGCACGTAGAAAGACACATAAACCTTTCGGAACTACATGATCTGCATTTGGAAAACAGACAACATCTAAAAACTATAGAGTTCAAATACCGAATCGGATCCATAGCATTCGGCACCGTCATCACCTCATAATCATACTTTTGGCCATCGGCATCAGCAAATACTGGAAATTCACAAAACAGGAAATTGCTCGGGGCGAGCAATGCTTATGGGGGGAGTAGTTAAACACGATACTGCCCAACCGAACTTAACTGATAAATCAGCAATACCTGGACAATCAATAAACACCAACAGCGATACAGCGATACAGCGAAGTCAGCAACATCGAAGTGGAGCACCAACGGATGCAACGCGACACCTACCATCAGCAATATCCACCTGGACTACGTGACCACCGGAGGACCATCGTTGCTAGGCGTCAAGTCAGCAATTTTAGGTACAAAGGCAGGGCACTTAGGTCTCCATTAGAATTCAATAAACCATTCCAGTTTCGACAGCGAAAGCGTGTAGTTCAGAGTTATTTTTTAAAAAGTGAAATCCCGAGGTATCGGACTTAACTTATATATATATATATATATATATATATATATATATATATATATATATATATATATATATATATATATATATATATATATATATATATATATATATAAATATATATAGATCGTTTCACAAATGTTTTATTTGGTTATTTATTGAGTAAAAAACGATTTTTCAAAACTTTTGAATAGCACTGATGCCAAACATTTCCGAACCATACCCGATAGCACAACTAGACAAGAATAGTCATATGTTATGAGTCTTGATGTGATCATAGATAGGAGGTGATGGAAGATACTCTTTTTTCTTACCTTTTTGCCCAAATTCCCCTATGAAATAATATAGCTCAATGATTTTGAGCAAGGAAATGATGTAGTAAAGTTAATTTAATTGATATTTTCCAATGATATAATGAACATAACAAATAATCATATAATTCATTAAAATTACACTTTGCTCTAAAAGAAACAGAGTCAACCTGCAGTACTTGTGGAATTCCAACAAGTGTCAAGCATATACTCCTAGACTGCCAAATTTGACAACATCAGAAAAGAAACAAATATCGCATCATCAGTTTACATCGCCCTGGGCAATGACATCGTCGAACTAAAAAAAAACAATTATTTTCGTCGAAAAAGCAAACCTGACAAACGAAATATGACCAAACAAAATCACAAAAAAAACCACGATCAGCAAAAAACAAAGATATAAAACCGATCAATTTCACCCCAACTTATCTGATAGACCTAGCAACAGAAGTGCAGCTCGAACAAATCTTCAATCTTCAAAGGAGGAAAACACCGCACACACCCACGGAAACCAACTATAGTAACTGTGATCCAAGCACAGGACGTCCACTCAACAGAACACAAGGAACATCTATCATTACTGCTCATCGTGATCGTGCTACAGATTATCATCATACTTATAATGGTGATCAAGATGATGTACAAAATGATGCGGAAACGATGGATGGAAAAAGAAATAAAGGCTGCCCGATCTACCGCCATACTGGATGTGTAAAGTGCCCAAATGTAATTCCCATGTATAATGAAATGTAATTTCTTAGGTAAGGGCGTGAGTCAAATGACTATAAGTTAGGATTCACGTTAATAAATGAACAACAACCACACTCGAATACTGCGGTTGGGTAATCAATCAGGCAACTAAGGAGGTAGGTAGAGGTAGCAGGTAGCTCATGCAGCTCAACTAGCAGCCCAACATAATTCCAATCAAGGTACTGCTCCTAGTAGAACCGAAGGTATTTTAAAATCGTTGCAATTAGGGATCTCCTTGCTTTGATGGAAATCCCATAAAATTAAATTCATTTATCAGAGCCATTGAAAATTTGATGCCTGTCCTTCAAGAAGCACAAGGCACTAGTATTTATAGAGTTTGAACTCAAGCAATCCGCTCTAAAGTCATAGGCGATGCTGATAATGTATTAGAATTATACGGCACTGATCTTAGTTGGGACGAAATTAAGAATAACCTCATCACGCACTACAGTGATAGACGAGATGAAGTCTCTTTGACAAGAGATCTCTTTGACAAGAGATCTCTTTAAATTGACCCAATTAGGAAACATAGATGATTTTTACACTAGAGTTTCTCACATTTTGTCCTTGTTAGTCAACAATTTAAATATAACAGAGGCAAATCCCGCTGTGAGAACAGCTAAAATTGATTTTTATCAGCAAATGGGACTTAAGGTATTTTTAGCAGGTCTAAAAGAGCCTTTAGGATCTTTGATCAGAGAAGAAGCTCTCAGATTATGTACTGAGGAACAAAACTTTAATTACTCAAAGCTTTCTTCTAAACCAGTGCAAAACACTCCACCGAATATTCCACCAAAACAATTTAATCCGAGAAATAATCAGATTTCAACTTTCCAAGCCCTTCCACAAAGATTTGCTTTCCAACCCCTTCCACATTCAAATCAAATAACAAATAGAAATGTATTTCAACAAAATCAACCTCTACAAAGACCCCCGTTACCTAATCCACTTCAAAAGAATCAATTCCAACCAAATCCTTTTGCACAAAGACCACCTCAAGTTAACAATTTCCAAAGACCCCCTTTTCCGAAAACAGTACCAATGGAAGTTGATCATTCTCTAAAAAGCAAACACATCAATTATATGAATAGAAATCCTCGCCCCAATATCAATTACCATATGAATGAGAACGCCATACAAAACTTCATTGACCCTTACGGTTTATACCATTATGCTCCATACTATTATTATTCAGAGAACGATCCACAGTTCTCCTACCAAGATGCAAAAGCCGATTACCTGGAAGCATCTTCTTCCAAGCAACCGACAACAGAAATATCAGAAAACAATGATAGCAGCAATAGTGAACAAGCGGTCGCTGACGATTTAAATTTTCATCAGCGCACGGAGGAATCTATCGGGACGTAAGCAATTGCATTCCCTTCATTTGAATCAACACTAGTAAAAAACAACTGAATTTTTTAATTGATACAGGATCAAATAAAAATTACATTAGGCCTACACATGTAAATTTGGATAAATGCAGATTCACTTCCCCTTCTGCAGTACGCAACGTTCATGGATCTCACACAATCAACCAATTTGTTGAATTCAATCCGTTTTTGAAAATTCCAAACACTGACTAAATTAACTTTCTATGTTTTTGATTTTCACCCATACTTCGATGGTTTGATTGGTTATCAATCATTACAAAAATTAAATGCAGACATAATTACTTCAAAAAACGTGCTTAGGTTTCCTACCACCACAATGCAAATGTTTAGGAAATACCCACAAGCCACTAAACTTCAACTAAATGCAAATGAGACGAAAGCTATCAACCTCTCAACTCATTTGGAAGACGGAGATTTTTTTTTAGAAAATGATTTTGAAGTACATCCAAATGTATTGATACATTCCGGATGGTACTCTGTTTCCAACTACACTACTCAAGTCGTAGTTAGTAACCTTTCAGATGAAACGATTGATACAAACGTTTCAGAATTACTGAACGCTGACTTGATGAACTTCGAAGCATGTACACCTCCTTAAAAAAAAAAAAAAAAAAAAAAAAGCGAATTTCTTAAAAAGAAGTATCCTTTTTAGGCCATGTAGTTACTCCAGAAGAAATAAAGCCAAATCCTGACAAAATTGATGCCATAAAAAAATGGTCCCTACCTAAAAATGAAAAAGAACTTAGAGCATTCTTAGGAGTTCTAGGGTACTACAGAAAATTTATTCGTGATTTTGCAAAAATAGCGAAACCACTTACACAACAGTTAAGGAAAAATGAGAAACTACAACATACAAAAGAGTTTATTGCTGCATTCGAAAAATGCAAAAATATTCTACTCAGCAGTAATATTCTCATTTACCCTGATTACGAGAAACAGTTTATCCTGACTACAGATGCATCAAAATATGCAGTAGGAGCTGTCTTATCACAAGGCCCAATTGGCTCAGATATACCAATAGCCTTTGCATCTCGTACATTGATTGTAAGTGAAGAAAATTACTCTACAATCGAAAAAGAGCTACTTGCAATTGATTGGGCTTGCAAATATTTTCGTCCATATCTCTTTGGTCGCAAATTCATTCTCTACAGGGGCTGTCCATAAACCACGTAGGCTCTTGAGGGGAGGGTTTCGAAAAAATCTACGATAGTCTACGAAGGGGACGGGGGTATACCAAAAGGCTACGTAGACTTTTTTATTTTTTTTTAACGATATATACAGCAGCTTTGAGTACACAAGTTTGATTTTTTTTGCATGACTTGACCGAAAAAATGTCTTGCGTTTCTCCATAAAAATGTTATGAATTTCACTGAAAAAAAAGTCTGAACTACGGCTTAGAACTACCAGGAAGTTCTTCTGTGTTGAGCAGAAAAAAATCTCCAAAGTATTCTATAAAAACTTTCGAAATTTTTTCAACATCCTCACTTGGATTTTACTGCAGATTCTACTAGAATTTCTTTTGATTTTTGGAACTTCTTTGCAAGCTATGGAAATTATGTCGTACTTCCACGGATTTTTTTTTATTTACAAAGGAAGCATTTTGGAATATCACAGAAAAAAGTCTTTAGAATTATCTGACAAAACTTTGATAGGTTCGGTGATAAAAAAAAAGGAGCTGACAAGATACAAAGGAAAGGTAACATTTTCAATACAATAGAAGAAACATATTTATTTTAATAATTTTTACCATATATTTTTATTAACACACGGTGATCTGGTGACGCTGATTTCTTGAAGCTGAGGTCCTTCAGTCAGGGACACTGTGGATTATTTTTCAAATAATGTAATCCCAATCTAAACATTAATATTTCCTTTTCAGCTGAACAAAGTGTTGCTGGTAAAGTTGATTTCACACCAAGGATCAATTTGCTCACCTTTGATTTCTATAAATTTCAACGTTTTTTCTATACTTATTCTTAATATTTCCATACCACGGAGCTCCATATATTTTAAACTAGCAGACCCGACGAACTTTGTTTCGCCGAAAATTGATTTGTTCTCTGCTTAGATCTCGGGTAATGAAGAAATCGGTGATTCATTTGTATGGGAGCCCCCCTTTCCAAAGCGGGGAGGAGTCTCGAACCATCTTAAGAACCTCCCCCGGCTAAAAAAACCTCTTCATACAAATTTTCACATTTTCATTTTTTTATAAACAATCATCTTGTCAACGATTTACCTAACCAAATGACAATTATTGATCTTCATTTTCAGAAACATTGGGTGCTAACGAAGATTCTGAAGCAGCATCAAACTACAAAGTCTAATATTACTACAATTTATTATTTCAGAAATATGCCGCAGATTGCAAAATCAATGCAATTGTTTTGTCAAAATCTACTTATTCATGTTACCTTCAAGAACAAAACATCACCTTTTACAATATGAATACCAATAAAAATATAATATTTACACTTTTTCGCCTAGTAAAGCACCCCTTAATAACCTCTCCAAACTCCAACTCCAGATACCTATGAAGGTCGCGCAAGTTCTCCGCATCTTCTTAGGTAGGTATCTAATCAACACTTCCCACCCAAATCCCCACTGATCGTAAGGACCTGGCCAGGTGTTGAACAAAGGGATCGTTGAATGAAAAACATGCCAAGCCCCAGGCTGTTTTTCTGGCGCATCTAACGTCCCTATCGACAGTCAACCCAGGATAGTGTGCGGTCAGATATGCTATGCTATCCCAGAAAAAAGTCTTTAGAATGCCCAAAAGATATTGTTTGGAGCTTGTAAAAGGAATTCTCCGAAATTTCTGCGAGAAACCCTTCAGGATATTCACTGAAGATTTTCTCGAATTTTTTTTATTAATTTCGGAATTTTCGCCAGGAATTCTTTGGACATATAAGCAAAAATATTCGAAATGACCGTGGAAAATTCTTCGGCGGTTATAATGCAAATTCTTTGGAATTATCGATGGAAAATTTTCGGAATTTCTAAATAAATTTTTGAAAACTTCCACGAGAAATTATTTTAATTTCCCACCAAAAACAGTTTGAGTCTCCACAAAAAAAATTGCAATTTTTGTAAAAAAGCCTTTCTAGTTTTCATGAAAATTTATTCGAATTTTTTACGAGAAGTTCACAAAAATTTCAACTGAAAATTCTCCAGAATTTCCGCCGAAAGTTATTCAGAAAATTCTTTGGAATGCCCATAAGATTTATTTTAATTTCCTAAAGAAATTGCTCCAAATTTGCAAGAGAAATTAAAAAATATCGTGGGAAACCATTCTAAAAAAAATATTTCGGGAAATATTTCGGAAGGTCCGTTTAAACTTAAAATTACCTCGGAAAAAAATTCTTAATTTTCACGGAAAATTACTCGGGGTTTTTTAACGGGCAAACTTTTGGAATTTAGAAGATAAATCTTGGAATTTCAACAGTTGATTTTTCAGCAGGATATTGCATGGAATTTCCAAGAAAGGCATCGTTATTATCACGGAGAGTTCTTTGGAGTATTTCAAGGTCCAAAGGTCAATTTGGAAATTTTACGAAATTGACATGCAAAACTTATTGGAATGTAGAATTGACATTGTCGGAATTTCAACACGAAAGTTTTCAAAAGGCTGGCGTATTGTGGCTTTGAGATATGATTTCAGGAGCTATGGACAGAGAATTAAATTTGTTTTCGTTTCAATTTGATTTTTGTTTTGTTGGATTTTGTTCAGTTTGATTAAAATACGAACTTTGTTGTAATGTTTATATGGAAATAGAATTGAATAGCTGAATTGCTTAAAACGTGGTTGATTTCCATATTTTTCTAATCACATATGAGGTTTTGAAATTTGGAAAAGTCTACGTAGACTCCAAGGGTGGGGGAGGGTTTCGGAAAAGTCTACGAAAGTCTACTAGGGGGACGGGGGTTTGAATCAGATCATAAGCCACTTACATATGCTCTGAATCTGAAAGACCCTCATAGTAAACTAATAAGATACAAACTAAGACTTGAAGAGTTTGACTATGAAATGAAATACAGACCAGGAAAGCAGAATGTAGTAACAGATCGTTTGTCACGAATAGTCCATGACATCAATGTCATTGACGATGCCGACAATGAAAGCTCTTCGGATAATGATACTATGCATTCAGCCGATACTGATGACGGACAATATATTCCGATGACTGAGATACCCTTAAACTATTTCAGGAATCAAATTATTTTGAAAATTGATAACGAAGATAAAGAAGTTTACGAAGAAATTTTCCTAAAGTTTTAGACGAACAATAAGCAAAATCCATTTAGTATTCCACATGCCATACATATTTTCAAAAAATTCATGCACCCTACCCGGATTAATTGCATTATGTGCCCAGAAAATGTCATTAATACGCTTCAGATTGCTTACAGGAATTACTTTGGAAGGAATCCTCAGTTCATGGTAAAAATTACTCAGAAATTATTACAGGATCTAAAGACGTTGGAGGAACAAAACAACATCATCGAAGAAACCCATAACCGAGCACACCGAGGAATCGAAGAAAATCACAACGTTATAGGTCAAAAGTATTATTTCCCGAAAATGAGGTCTAAAGTTTCATCCTATTTAAATCTTTGTAACCCTTGCCTGGAGAATAAATATGAAAGAAAACCCTACAAAATCAAATTAGATTTCACCCCAATTCCTAAGAAACCATTAGATATTCTTCACATAGACATTTTTATCTCCCAACCAAACCTTTTTCTGTCCGCTGTCGACAAGTTATCGCGATATGCAATGTTAGTACCTATTAAATCTCGTTCAATTCCCGACGTCAAACGTGGTTTAATAAAACTTATATCCACCTATGGATGATGATGATGATGATGATACTACCATCTATTGTAGCAAGGCACCTGCCGATAGCACTGGTCATATTTGACAAACGATTTGATCATGCTTATATTACTGTTTGTATTTCATCAAACTCTGCATGAAGGGCCAAAAATGGGTGGATGGTTCTATAAGCAGATACACTTATACGAGTCCAAAAGATGAATAGATAATCTCCTTCCAAAGGAAAGTTCTTCCATACAATAATACAATCTAGCCGTCGTTTTCCAGATTGGCCCAATAGATGGGGGAGAAGATCCCGCCCTTTATCCACGAAATGTTGACAATAGGAAGTTGGCAATCCCACTCTTCCTATCCAAATTGCTTCAATCGGGTGCCCTGATGGTTTTCTTTTGTATGTGTATGTATTGATCAATATAATTTGCTATGTATATAATGGAATTCTCTCACCAAGTTTCAATTCGCATGTCCTGGACGAGAACCTTTCTTCAACACCAGGTAGTTTTAGATCCATCCTGTCGTCAGAAATTCAGAGATAGTTTGTCAAGAAATATCCTAGGGGAACAGACGGCTTTGGCAGGTTTTGTTCTATTATTGGCACGGGGGTTTTTGTCGACCGAATTTTATGAAATTTGGCCACAATATTCTTTGATATGCAAAGAATGTTTGGGCCAAATTTGAGCATAATCAGTCATAAAAAACCCCCTGCCAATAATAGACCAAAATCTGCCAAAGCCGTCATTACCCCTAGTTCAAATTGGGGAAAATTCTTCATCTTCCGTGTTCACAGATTGAAAAATAGACTTCTTGATTTCTGAAAAGATGAAACAAAAAGACGGATGGCAGTATGATACATAATAACATGAGCTTTTGTTAAGAAAATTATTTTTGAGCTTTTTAGTGGAATGTCTTCACTTGTCATAAGACGAGTTTGCACAATCCCAACGATTCCACCACACCAACTGCATCCTGACAGACACGTACCTCGACCTCCTCAGTAAGGCCGTCTTCAGTGTCTCGTACCTGACTCGACTAAGTCGACTAAGTCGAGTCAAGTACAAGACACTGAAGACGGCCCCACTGTCGAGGTCGAAACACGCATCTGTCAAGATACAATCAAGTGGTGGAATTCAATGGGATTTCACAAACTCGTCTTATGACAAATGAGCTTTTGATTAAAATGGATATGTATCCTGATTTTTTGTAATGACCAGAAATTAGAAGGGTTGCCTAAGAGATTGGTAAAACCTGAGAAAATCAGTTGAAAACCACTGAGATATAGCAATTTGATGGTAGCGATGATTTTCACCTGAAATTCAATGCCAATTCAAAAATTAATCCACTTTTAATTTTATTATGCCATTATTGGTATTGGCAAACACTTTTAATAGCGATTAATCATTTAGGATAAAATCACACTCCTGCTATATGCATTAATCTATATACATAAAAATGAATTTCTGTCTGTCTGAGCCTTATAGACTCTGAAGCTACTGAACCGATCGGCGTGAATATTTGTATGCAGAGGTTTTTTGGGGCCGGGGAAGGTTCTTATGTTGGTTCGAGACCCCTCCCTTCTCTGGAAGGGGGCTCCCATACAAATGAAACAGACATTTCTGCATAACTCAAGATCTAAGCAGAGAATAAATTAATTTTAGGCGAAACGAAGTTCGTCGGGTCTGCTAGTGCATAATATTTTCAAAACACACTTATTTGTATGACTCTTGGTACAACCACCAGACTTTGATAAAGTGATCTATGAGCTTCACGTACAATCATCTATCATCTATATAATGTCGAGAAGATATCTAACTTAAAAATATCCTAGAACTCAGCCACCTATAGCATGATCTTGGCATCTTGTCTCACATACTTATCGCACATGGGCGTAGCCAGAGGGGGGCAGGGGGGGCGTCGACCCCCCTTAAATGGTGGAAAGATTGAACGGGTATTGAAATAAATTCCCCTAAACAGGTGCACTTTACGATCCAATCATATTCAGAAATAGGTGTTTGAAATTCAGGATCCATACTATATGAAATTTCAAAACAACTCGAAACATTTCGAGCTCAAGAATTCTCCTAGAAATCCTTCTAGAGGCTCCCCTGGGAACTTCTAAATTTCGGAAAATTATCCACAAATTCCTCTGAAAATCGTTTGAAAATCCTTCTCCTGTAATTATAATTTCCCCTTATCTAGAAACCCCCAACTGATTTTGTTTTAGGAAATTCATGTGGAAGTTTCTTGAAAATTTCTTTTCTTCCCTTCAAGTTTTACTTCTAGACATTTCTTCGGCTATTCTTCCAGGAAAATCTGCGAGATTTCCTTCAGGAATGCATTCTAGAGTTCCTCCAAGAATACATACGGAATTTCCTCCCAAAATTCCACTAGAAATTTCTTCAGTAATTTATGACGGAGATCCTCCAATTTCGCTCCATGATTTCATCTGCTAATCTATAAGAAACTGCTCCGGGCATTCCTCCAGGAACTCTTCCTTAAATTCCTCCGGGATAAAGGTAGCCTCACACCTCGGGAATTTGATCCATGGATTTTTTCCCCATGTATTTTTGCATATGCGATGTTTTTCGGAATTTGGGCACGGAAAATCAAAATCCCGGCCCCAATTAAAATGCACGGGGACCAAAATCCGGCGGAAAATTTTCCTGAGGTGTAAGGTGGCCTTAACTTCCAGGACATTTTCAGGGAATACCTCAGTAAATTCAATAGCGAAATCCTCTAGAATTACATTTTGGAATTCTTTCCGCAATTATTTCAGAATATCCTTCAAGAATTCCGCTAGAAACTTCTTTAGGAATTTCTCCAAGAATTCGTCCAAGTATTTCCCCGAAATTTTTCTCTTCCATTAGGAATTTCTCCAGATTTTTTTCCGCGGAATTGTTCTAGAATTCTTTCCGGACTTCACTTATATCCACCTATGGAACGCCGAAAATGATTGTTTGCGTTCCGTGTTTAATGCGTGTTTAAATCCGTCGAAATACGTGGTATTCTACAAAGATTAGACGAAGTAACGTATTTCACACCAAGCGATCATAGCGAAGTGAATGGAATTGTCGAAAGATTCCATTCAACCCTTAGCAAAATCTACCGTTTCATTAAACATAAATATGAAGATTTGTCTAACAAAGAACTTTATAAAATTTCCACTATGATGTATAATGCAACAGTACATTCCGCAACTAACCTGAAACCAATCGAAATATTCTATGGAGTAAAAGAAGGTGAAGAGAGGCGTTTGAATCTCGATAGAATATTAGATGATCGGAACATTATTTTCAACGAAATCATAACTTGCCTTGAACTCCACCAAAAGAAAACATTAGAACCAAAAAATAAATCTAGAGGGATGGAACCACATATGGCAGAGAACGAAGAAGTCTACAATAGGATTCAAGGTATCACAAATCAAAGACAACCTAAATTTAAAAAAGTTTCTGTTAGATCGGATAGACGTAACACCTTTATTGATCATAGAAACATTAAAATACATAAATCAAAAATCAAAGAAAAAGGAAACTTAACTAGCTACCTTTGCCCCTCTGGTCAATCAAGGTCAACGTCATTTTTGGATGTTTATTTCTCAAGTGTAATCGAAGCAAAAATATGTATCTCTTCTTACAGAATGTTCACCTCGGTATCAATTCTAATCATCACTTCATGCATTGCGCACGCAGACATACAAATACACGACCTCACTCATAACCCAGGACTACTCATGTTACAAAACGGTAACAGCTTAATAAAAACAGGACATCACAAAGTTTATCACGAAATAGATTTGGACAAATACGCACCATTACTAGACAAAATTTACAACATCATCAACGGACTTAAAATATTCCCTAACTTCAAAGACATGACGGACCTGCTCCAAGACAGATACCTAACAGTTGTTAACCAGTTTCACAATCTGTACCCCAAGAAGAGAGAAAAACGAGGCTTGTTGAATTTCATAGGCACAGGTATCAAAATTATTACAGGTAACATAGATGAAAACGATCTAATCCAGATAAATAAAGATATTAACGAACTCAGGCATTCGCACAACAAAAATATCAGAGAAAATAGAAATAAATAGACAGCTAGAAATAAATAGACAGCTTCAAGATAGAATCAATAAAATTATAACAGTAGTTAATGAACAACAGGAGCTCATAAAAAACAAATCATTTACGCACGACAGGAAGTATTAAACAAAAAAGGATTGATTCAAAATTTTACAGCTCTCAGACAAGCCTTCAAAGTCTCTCATCATTTGGAAATTATGGAAACACACTTCGACAATATTTTTGAAACCATTCAACTTGCAAGATTAAATGTAATTTCTAAGAACTTTTTAGAGCCTCAAGAATTGAAATTCGTTATTGACTGGTTAGAAGAACAGAACATAACCTTACTTAGCGTAGATCAGGCTTATGAATTTCTTGGAATAAGAGCATTATACAACAAAGCAAAAATATATTTCATTATACTCGTTCCCCAAATAGAATCTAAACCATTTGACGAAAAATTATCAATTAAACATGTTTTAAAAGAATCCCAGTGTAACTACAAAATTTACTTACAGTTCAAAACAAACATATTTATTTTCTTATTTTCAAACTCAAGAAAAATTTAAATGAACATAAAAAAAACAAGTTTTCATAAATTTATCTACCTTGTTGTAATAAGCGCACTAATCCTAAGCTACAAGATGTCTTCATCATTGTACATTTAAACATTTCCACTGTAAGAAATTTGATAAATGCAAAAATACTATTTCATTTTAATTAAGTTGCAGGTAAACAATTATTTCTCTTACCAGTTTAGTTGAATCGATTTTATTTGTTACTAGATAATTTATAAATAATGTCTTTGCTAATTCTATTACCTGAATTTTAAATAATATTAAACTTACAACGTGTAGGAATTTGTGCATATAATATAAATTATTTGCAAACTAACTCAAACCGTTTCAAGAACGTATTTTAAAATAATGACCAATTTATGCTACACTGACCTATTATGCTAAAACTGACTCATAAGCCTAAAAACTATGATTCTAAAATATTGACAATAAACAATCAAGAATAAGGACAATTCGATAATGGTGTCAAATATTTTTCCACGCTCGACCTTATGTCGGGATTCCATCAGATTCCATTGACGACGGAAAGCAAGAAGTATACTGCTTTCTCTTCAAATAAAGGACACTTTGAGTTTAATAGGCTACCGTTTGGGTTGAATATCAGCCCGAATAGTGTTCAGAGGATGATGTCAATCGCTCTATGTGGACTTCCTCCTCAATGTGCCTTCTTCTACATAGATGACATAATCGTTATCAGATGTTCCATAAATCATCATTTTTCAAATCTCCACGAAGTTTTCCAACGCTTAAGAAAGTATAACCTTAAGCTAAATCCATCAAAATGTCATTTTTTCAAGAGCGATGTGACCTATTTCGGGAATCGTATTTTTAGCAAGGGAATACAACCAGATAACACAAAATGTTAAATCATTGAGTGGTTTTGGTATGGCGTTACATTTATTCTTTCTTGGTGAATTGAATTGTAACAAAGAAAGGATTTCAATAAAGCAGGCTAACGGTAATCATTGATGAATACGCATCTACATTTATTATTGCAGTGATGGCTGTTCTAAGTAATCAATAATATTACAACCGTTGCAACACGAGAAGATTTATTTTACATGGTGGAAAATAATGGAGCATTACATGGCGACCGTGACAGGTGGCCGTTCCTAAGAGCCTTTTTCACGGGAAGGCCGGAGGAAGAACAGTGAAATCCGTACAAATATGTGAAACTTAGCATAATGTGGAAAAGTGCTAGTAAAACAGTGACTACTAGTGGAGATTCCCAAGATTATATTATTAAACAACAACCACAGTTAAACTCTGACGCGTAAGGATGGATCATGAAACCAATTGGCCGAAACACTTTTCGCGCCGGGTGTAAATCTCAAACCAATTTGAAACAAGGAATTGAAAACCAAATGCCCAAAAAAAATTTTACCGGCTGTTTATGTTGCAAAGCTCCAGGAGCTCAGACAAAACGTTGAAATAAATAAATTTACCGAAAGTGTCGAAAACTTGACCTTCCTGCTCGAAAGAGCATACATTTCCGATCAAAATTCTGTCGACACAGCAAATAGAATGGCTCTGTTCATGAATTTGAAACCCTATCAACAAAATTATATTCAAGGCAGCCGAGTGTTAAACTTTATCGGCAGCTATTGAAAAGGCTGTTGAAAACGAAAAAAACAGTCACTCTAGTCAAATTTTGTATTTCAGACAGGACCATTATAGAGCGAGCAAACGCAAACATTCTTCGACTAGATGTAGATACAGAAATAATCGAGAACACCGAAAGAAATTGCAGTCTAGGACTAGCCGGTTTTGACCATCATAAGTAAAGACAAGGCGTTTAATCGTCACAAAAAAAAAAATATCTATTCGGTGTTCGGTGGATCATGCGCTTGTATTGCGCTTTGCTCCGGTCGAGACAAGCGTGATCTTTCATAGTTTGCAGAAGCCATCGGGCAAGTCAGTGCAGTGCGTGTTATAGCTGTCGCAAAATGGTTAATATATCGATTTTGTCTTCGGTGAAATACGTTAGGCAAGCGTTGCGTTTGCGTCTTATGACCAAACATTTCTTTAGACATAAATGTAAGAAATACAATCAGACAAAAACTCAAAGTCGTTGCGTTAAGTCATACGCATGAAACAATCCGAAGTCCGAGACCATATCTCCACATGGCGACCGTGACTTGTGATCGAAGCTGTTAAACCGTGAATTGTAATCGTAACCAAATAAGTGATTGCGCTAAGTGAGAATCGTAAAAATTAAAGTGCCAAGTGCCGGTAACAAATAAAAATCATGGCTTGGCAAAAAATCAATCGAAGCCCAAGTTGAGCGGGCAGTGCGACTGAACAATGTAAGAAGCCGAAATTAAAAGTGTCGTATTGAACAAAATTTACACGAACGTTAAACAAGACCTTAAACTTTCCCAAAGGAATCAAACTTTGTCCGTGAATTTCCAAGTGCCCGAAAACACCATCGAATGTGATGAAATGATTGATTTGTTCCTGTAACGAACAAAAAAAAAATATCGCGAAACCAGAAGTGCGCAGATAAAGTGCTACGATTTTTTCAACCACATCAAACTTCCGAAGAAGTACGACATTCATGTATGCATCCAAAGTCAGCACAATCGATGTAACGCTACCAAAAACCAAAGCGTGCGGCATGCAGGCCAGAACGTAGAGATAAAAGGTATGAGCAAAGCAGAATTATTATGCATCTCGAGATAAAATAGAATACTGCGGCTTCCTGCTGGTTGTTGCTTCTCAGGTAATCGCAACAGTCACTAAACACGACAGAGTCAATAAAAATCTTACCCACCGTATGCACTTGTCATGATAAACACTAGTGCTGTCCAATGAGCAGCTCGAAGAAGCTCGAAGTTGTTCCCGTCCTGCTCGTTCTTTTTTGTCAGCAAATGGGCATGAGCAGGACAGGAAGAAACTTCAAGCTACTTCAAGCACTCATTGGCACTACTCTTCATGTACTCAGTGACTTCGGTTTGCCTCTCACTAATACAATCGAACACTGCTGTCATTTCGCGAAAAGCACGTGGTTTTGTTTTGAGCGGAAAATTCTGCCTATCTTTTAACACGGCGGCTATCTTGACGTTTACCTTCGCAGTCGAGCCTGCGAGTGTAAGACCGCCGCAACATTCTAGAAAAGATAAGCGCGACAATAATACAGTGTTTAGCTTCATTATTCATTTAGCTTATGACAAGAATGGCTTGGGTAAATCTCGAAATTCAATTCCCAATGACAACGTAAACAAGTCAAAAGATCAGATTGTCGATATGATTGACGATGTTAACAAGTAGCTATATCAAAAAGGAATTTTCTCATGTTACAGCGAAAAAAATGGCTGCTAATGCAGCTGTTGACACACTAATCAACATTGTTCCCAACGAAAATGCAAAGATCGTTTTATAAGTTGGTCGCATCCATAGAAGACACGATTCAAAAACTTAATGAATTGCCTGAGTCTGATAGAAATCGTATGATGGCTCAAATATTAAATATCAATAGAGGAATCAAACGTTTTTCGGAAAACCGAGAAATAGTTGGAAAAGGGTTAAAATATTATTATTCTTCCATTTACTTCCTATTAACTTTTTTATGTATCAACAAGCAGATACGTATTTCGTTTGCTTGTTGATACATAAAAAGTTAATAGTGGAAGTAAATGGAAGAATAATAGTATTTTAACCTTGTAGCATTTCCCTAAGACGCTCTAAAATAATTAATCATGGAAAAAGGGCCACGGAATAATCAACATTTTCGTGAAATTCCTAATGAGAAAACCCATAGCTTAGGTACAATTGAAACCTTCTTGAACATTAATGGTTACAATGTACCAAATTCCTTTCATTCAGTAAATAATGATTTTGCGATCCCAACTGGATCAACTAGGAAGGGCAAAATATTTTTCTACACTTGATCTCATGTCAGGTTTCTACCAGATTAAGATTGATGAACAAAAATATAAAAAAGGACACTTTTAATTTAAACGTTTGGCATTTGGACTTTAGCCCAAATAGCTTGCAACGAACGATGCGATGTCCATTACTCTCAGTGGCCTCAGCCCCGAATGTGCTCTCTTGTACACAGATTATGTAATCGTGGTACCTATAGGCTGCTCAGTGCAGCATCATCTACAAAACTCACGAAAAGTTTTCAATTGTTTCATACAGAGGAACCCCTCTAAATGTCTTTTTTTTTAAAGAAGTAACTTTTTTAGGACACAGAGTTACTGAGTTAGGAAATTTCTGTAGGTAGATTAATAGCATGCACAATTAGACTATAAAAACAGTTTACCTGAGTAGCTCAGGTTTCTTTCATCATAGTGGATTAAGTGAATAAAGTGTCAGTACATCTAAGTGAGTATTTTTAAAACCCGGAAGTAGTGCAAGAAATCCCTAACTGGTGTCAGAAGTGGGATTCGCGTGTGAAGCGGTGTTAAGACACAGAAGAAAGTGTTTAAGTGATTAGCCGCAACAGCGATCCGGAAGTAGCCGCGCTCAGCATCGGTTGAACATCATCAACAAAGCAGCGAAGCCATCAACAGGAACGATAGTGAACAATCCGCCTCGTGTCACGCATTCTAGCCTTCGGATGCAATCAATGTTTAAACGGTAAGTTACAACCGTTTTTCCTTCCATATTAAATGTATTAAAAATGACCAAAACGCGCAGTTCAAATTCAGATGAGATTGAGCAGATTCGAGCCATGGTGGCCGAGCTTAGAGAGGAACTTCAAATCGCAATGGCGGTGGCCCCGAAGACGAAATATAGGAGCTCAGATCCGAGTTGGCTGAGCTGAGATCCCAAATAGTGGCCAGAAATGCCCAGAGCGGCGATGCTTTTAAGCTACCTGACCCGTTCAAATTTTTGTCCGAATTTTCGGGCAATAAAAAAGAGCTTGGATGGAGGAGGTCGATGAATTATACCACCGCTTCAAAATTAAGAATCAGCCGTGAGGATTCTCCCACAGTAGTCTGTACGTCAGAGCGATCAAAAATAAAGTAAAGGGCGATGCCCGTACCGTTCTTTGTGCGAATGGTAATCCAAATATCGTCGACGGGATAAAGAAAGTGTTGAATGAAAATTATGGCGACGAAAAAGATTTTACTACCAATTCGTCCACATTATTCCGCATAACAAAATGTGGTAGAAGCCACCTTCGCTACTATAACGAAATGAAGGAGACAAACACCCGTCTCAAAGCCAACCTTCTATCCAATCCCCGGGCAGCCCATGCAATAATCGAAATCATCACAGTCGCGAAATATTTAAATAATATCCCAGAGCCAGAGCCACTTAGCTATATTATTAGGAATTTCAAGCCCAAGAACTTAGAGGAAGCGCATCAAGCGGTGCTTTTGAACCAAAATGCGGAAACACGAGTTAAGCAACCTCATCCAAGTCGTAACAGTTCCGGCAAACTCCAAAACAAATCCTTCAAACCACATTATTCTCAAAACGTTACAACAAACAGCTCAAATCAACCGCAGGCGAGCTCTTCGAAATTCAATGCCCCACAACCAAACACATTGCATAAGCTTAAAAAGCCGCTCTACTATAAACCCAGGGCAGAGACCAAACATACGGAGGATCGACCTGATAAACGAACCTGATTAAGAGGAAAGGAATGATGAATCTGATGCATCGGCGAGCGACACAGAGTGTGATGAATTAAATTTTCAGGAGGTCAGGAGGAAGAAACGACAGACTTAAATTTGATTCCGTATTTTTTTTTTTTTTTTTTGATAAAAATACACTGTGACGCTTATTTTAAATATTTTTTTAGAGTTTTACCAAACTACCAAAAATTAGGAGAATCGGTTGAAAACTAAAAAAAAGGCAGCCTTTCAAAGTGACCTGGGGTCATATTGACCCCAGAGCACAGACAAAAAGTTAATGAAACAATCGAAAAATCTGAATATCAGTGCACGTTTCTAGCATATTACAGAAGAAATTGATAGCCCTTGCACATGTTATCTAGGAGTTGTGAACTATCGATATGTTTCCAGAGGAACTCCCGAAGGAATTTCCGGACGTGCTCCCGGGAGAGCTTCCGGAGGAACTTCCGGGGAAATTACCAAAGGAATTTCTTGAGGAATTCACGGCGCATAGCTGTCTAAAAAACGGTTGTATGTCAAAGACCTCAAAGGCATACCCCAGAATCTTTTCCCCAGATTGGCATTTTTCAGAATTCCATTCCCCAGAATGCCCAATTCTCCAAAATGACATTTCCCAGAAAGATCCACTTTCCAGAATGCAATTTCCTCGGTGGCTTCCTTCAATTTGTCATTCTCTGCAGTTTTTTTTAGTAAACGCGTTCCACACAAACGGCCTCTTAACCGATTCAATACGGATGGGTCATATATGACCCAAGACGAAAATCAGCTGTCAAAAATCAGTTTTAAGAGATAGAGCTTTGCTTTCTTTAGCAAAAATGTTCAAAATTAACTGTTCCATCTAGGAAAAATATTGCACAGGTCAGGTTACGGGCACTACGATGACCTAGAGCATCCAAACTGTCCTTGAGTTGTAATTTTGATGTTCTGAGGAATCAGCAACATACTTCACAATATTCTTGTTAAATAATTGATAATGAAATGCTTAATTATAAAATATATCACCTGCCCAGCGGTATAACAGATCTTTTTCAATATCTACGATACTCCAAACTGTCCTTGAATTCAAATCTTAATGTTCAAATCGATAAACAAGAAGATCATGATGTCCTCACTTTTTTTTATGAAATGGAATAGCTCCACAGTACCTCGTAACACCATTACAGGCACATTACAGACTTCACTCGACATCTACGACTCTCCAAACTATCCTTGAGTATAGATCTTAATATTCAAATCGATCAACATGAAGATCTTCGATGCCTCAACTATTTTCATGAGTTGGAATAGCTCCACGGGATTTCATTACATCATTACAGACAAACTACAGAATTCGTTCGACATGTACGACACTCCAAACTATCCTTGAGTACAGATCTAAATGTTCAAATCGATTAACATGAAGATCTTCGATGTCCTCACTAGTATTATGAGTTGGAATAGCTCCAAGATACCTCGCATCACCATTACAGACACACCACAGAATTCGATCAACATCTACGACACTCCAAACTATCCTTGAGTACAGATCTAAATATTCAAAATGATCAACATGAAGATCTTCGATGTCCTCACTAGTTTTCTAAGTTGGAATAGCTCCAAGGTACCTCGCAACACCATTACAGACGCACCACAGAATCCGATCAATATCTACAACACTCCAAACTATCGTTGAGTACAGATCTTAATATTCAAAT
>NW_026941883.1:0-97967 GCF_024139115.2 Armigeres subalbatus
TAATGGGATTCATTATTTTGTTTAGGTGTTACTTCGGGAGGTATACGTCGATAACAGGAAATACAGCTGGGTTTTAATTAAGCTCAATCGGTTGTTTTACAAACTAAGAAGAAATAAGTTATATTTAAGAAATATGCGTATCTATGTTGTCGAAGAATTCCAACGAATCCTCAATAAACAAAAAATAACAGTCGACCAGTTGGGTTGGCACATCTCTGTCTGGAATTATTTTTATACACACCTAATGAGGACTCACTTATTTGAGACTTTCATTCGAATCTAAGCAAATCTATGATTTGATTGACGCAATTGACACCTTTGCATTAATCATGGGCGCAGTGGCATTACTGCGTGTTAACGTTTAGACGCAGAGCTTAGATTTTCTTATCCGGTTTGGGCGTTTTTGTACGAACAGTGAGTGGAGGCGCGTATTACATTGTAGGGTACTATACGCTATATTAAAGCGTTTTGCCTCACCAAAATGTTAGATGTGCCATCCACATGTGTAATAATTCGGGTTTTCCTGCCTTCCTATCGATTATTATGCCACTTTTTTCGGCCAATCTACATAATTTTAGGTCTATTTTTGTTACATCTTTTTCAACCACGATAAATAGGGGAACTGTTCCGCTATTTCGTAACTTTTTTTCGTTAACATGTGTGCTTACTGCTGAAAAAAATCACAAACATGAGAAATAAATCAAATATCTTTTCATTACTTTGTTTTTGATGGGATTAAAAGAAGCCAAAGTGTTTGAAAAGAAGTCAAGTTTTTGAAATGTAAGAACAAATATTTTTATTTTTACATAAATTTTTCTCACATTTTTTTAAAATTTAATTTTTCTAAAAGTGTTTTGAATTTAAATAAAATAAGCCGTTTTTTTCAAAATCCTGAATATATATTTTTTTAGATTATTCTTTTTCAGCTCATTTGCCGTGAAGCGTTACAGAGCCGACATCAAGTTCAACAATAGTTTTCTTGATTCTTATACATCAGCGATTCTCAAACCTGGGGTACATGTACCCCTGGGGGTATCTTCGCCACGTACAGTGGGTTCCTCGGACAAAAATACATAATGGGGGATTTTGATCAGTTTTAATCAAAACTTATTGATAAAGCTTTGACATATGTACATGATTTTTATTTTAAACTTTGTACATAATATGCATGGCGATCAGTAACTAGAGACTATTGAATCCTCTCCACAACCACCAAAAATGGATGAAGGACTGTGAGATAAAAAATCAGAAGGCTAGAACAACGAATAAACAAATTTTAAAAATCTTCTATGCAATTTACTTGAAGGACACAACATGTTAAATGATATGTTAAGAATATGCTACTGAACTAAAATTTAGAGTCTACACTTTCGAAAGCATCAATTCAAGAGACATGAAGATTTTATTTTCGAAAAGCTCAGTTGCTTTGTTGCAAGAGGATTGGAAGCTTCCTTCTACGCTTCTCGAAAGCCTCATTCTAAGCAGCTCGGAGGAATCCTTTCAAAAGGATCTTTTCAAGAAACTTTGAAGCATCCATTGAAAAGGCTCGAAAACCTAATTTCAAGACGTTCAGAGGCTTCCTTTCAAGAGGGACGGGAGCCCCCTTTGTAGAAGCCCGGTAGAAACCTTCTTTCAAGAGGCTGGGAAGCCTACTTTCAATGAGCTCGGAAACCACTTTTCAAGTGGTTCAGAAACTTTCTTTCAAGAGGCCCGGAAGCCTCCTTTCAAGAGGCCCGGAAGCCTCCTTTCAAGAGGCCCGGAAGCCTCCTTTCAAGAGGCCCGGAAGCCTCCTTTCAAGAGGCCCGGAAGCCTTCTTTCAAGAGGCCCGGAAGCCTCCTTTCAAGAGGCCCGGAAGCCTCCTTTCAAGAGGCCCGGAAGCCTCCTTTCAAGAGGCCCGGAAGCCTCCTTTCAAGAGGCCCGGAAGCCTCCTTTCAAGAGGCCCGGAAGCCTCCTTTCAAGAGGTTAGCCTCCTTTCAAGAGGCCCGGAAGCCTCCTTTCAAGAGGCCCGGAAGCCTCCTTTCAAGAGGCCCGGAAGCCTCCTTTCAAGAGGCCCGGAAGCCTCCTTTCAAGAGGCCCGAAGCCTCCTTTCAAGAGGCCCAGCCTCCTTTCAAGAGGCCCGGAAGCTTCCTTTCAAGAGGCCCGGAAGCGTCCTTTCAAGAGGCCCGAAGCTTCCTTTCAAGAGGCTCGGAAGCCTCCTTCAAGAGGCCTCGGAAGCCTGCTTTCAAGAGGCTCAGAGCCTGCTTTCAAGAGGCCCAAGCCTGCTTTCAAGAGGCCCAGCCTCCTTTCAAGAGGCCTGGAAGCCTCCTTTCAAGAGGCCTCAGCCTCCTTTCAAGAGGCCCAGCCTCCTTCAAGAGGCTCAGAAGCCTCCTTTCAAGAGGCTCAGGAAGCCTCCTTTCAAGAGGCTCAGAGCCTCCTTCAAGAGGCTCAGGAAGCCTCCTTTCAAGAGGCTCGGAAGCCTCCTTTCAAGAGGCTCAGGCCTCCTTTCAAGAGGCTCAGGCCTCCTTTCAAGAGGCTCAGGCCTCCTTTCAAGAGGCTCAGAAGCCTCCTTTCAAGAGGCTCAGCCTCCTTTCAAGAGGCTCAAGCCTCCTTTCAAGAGGCTCAGGCCTCCTTTCAAGAGGCCTGGAAGCCTCCTTCAAGAGGCTCAGGCCTCCTTTCAAGAGGCCTGAAGCCTCCTTTCAAGAGGCTCGGAAGCCTCCTTTCAAGAGGCCTGGAAGCCTCCTTCAAGAGGCCTGGAAGCCTCCTTTCAAGAGGCCCAGAGCCTCCTTCAAGAGGCTCAAGCCTCCTTCAAGAGGCCTGGAAGCCTCCTTTCAAGAGGCCCGGAAGCCTCCTTCAAGAGGCCTGGAAGCCTCCTTCAAGAGGCCTCAAGCCTCCTTCAAGAGGCCCGGAAGCCTCCTTCAAGAGGCCTGGAAGCCTCCTTTCAAGAGGCCTGGAAGCCTCCTTTCAAGAGGCTCGAAGCCTCCTTCAAGAGGCTCAGGCCTCCTTCAAGAGGCCTGGAAGCCTCCTTTCAAGAGGCTCAGAAGCCTCCTTTCAAGAGGCCTCAGGCCTCCTTTCAAGAGGCCTCAAGCCTCCTTTCAAGAGGCCTGGAAGCCTCCTTCAAGAGGCCTGGAAGCCTCCTTTCAAGAGGCCTGGAAGCCTCCTTTCAAGAGGCCTGAAGCCTCCTTTCAAGAGGCCTCAAGCCTCCTTTCAAGAGGCCTGGAAGCCTCCTTTCAAGAGGCCCGGAAGCCTCCTTTCAAGAGGCCCAAGCCTCCTTTCAAGAGGCCTGGAAGCCTCCTTTCAAGAGGCCCGGAAGCCTCCTTTCAAGAGGCCCGGAAGCCTCCTTTCAAGAGGCCCGAAGCCTCCTTTCAAGAGGCCCGAAGCCTCCTTTCAAGAGGCCCGGAAGCCTCCTTTCAAGAGGCCCGAAGCCTCCTTTCAAGAGGCCCTGGAAGCCTCCTTTCAAGAGGCCCGGAAGCCTCCTTTCAAGAGGCCCGGAAGCCTCCTTTCAAGAGGCCCGGAAGCCTCCTTTCAAGAGGCCCGAAGCCTCCTTTCAAGAGGCCCGAAGCCTCCTTTCAAGAGGCCCGAAGCCTCCTTTCAAGAGGCCCGGAAGCCTCCTTTCAAGAGGCCCGGAAGCCTCCTTTCAAGAGGCCCGAAGCCTCCTTTCAAGAGGCCCAAGCCTCCTTTCAAGAGGCCCGAAGCCTCCTTTCAAGAGGCCCGGAAGCCTCCTTTCAAGAGGCCCGGAAGCCTCCTTTCAAGAGGCCCGGAAGCCTCCTTTCAAGAGGCCTGAAGCCTCCTTCAAGAGGCCCGGAAGCCTCCTTTCAAGAGGCCTGAAGCCTCCTTTCAAGAGGCCCTGGAAGCCTCCTTTCAAGAGGCCCGGAAGCCTCCTTTCAAGAGGCCCGGAAGCCTCCTTTCAAGAGGCCCGAAGCCTCCTTTCAAGAGGCCCGGAAGCCTCCTTTCAAGAGGCCTGAAGCCTCCTTTCAAGAGGCCCGGAAGCCTCCTTTCAAGAGGCCCGGAAGCCTCCTTTCAAGAGGCCCGGAAGCCTCCTTTCAAGAGGCCCGGAAGCCTTCTTTGAAGAGTCCCGGAAGGCTCCTTTCAAGAGGCCCCTAGCCGTACTAGAGGTACGGAAGCCTCCTTCCAAGAGGCCCGGAAGTCTCCTTTCAAGAGGCCCGGAAGCCTCCTTTCAAGAGGCCCGGAAGCCTCCTTTCAAGAGGCCCGGAAGCCTCCTTTCAAGAGGCCCGGAAGCCTTCTTTCAAGAGGCCCGGAAGCCTCCTTCTAAGAGGCCCGGTCCACCTGATCGACCCACCTTGCCCGCTGCGCACCTCGCCTTCTTGTGCCCGTCGGATTGTTGTCGAGAACCATTTTCACCGGGTTACTGTCCGACATTCTGGCTACGTGTGCCCGGCCCACCGCAGTCGTCCGATTTTCGCGGTGTGAACGATGGATGGTTCTCCCAACAGCTGGTGCAACGCGTGGTTCATTCGTCTCCCCCACGTACCGTCCGCCACCTGCACTCCACCATAGATGGTACGCAGCACTTTCCTTTCGAAAACTCCAAGTGCGCGTTGGTCCTCTACGAGCATCGTCCAGGTCTCGTGTCCGGTCTAATGAGCGTTTTGTAGATTGTAAGTTTGGTACGGCGGCGAACTCTATTCGATCGGAGCGTCTTGCGGAGTCCAAAGTACGTACGATTTCCAGCCACTATGCGTCTCCGAATTTCTCTGCTGGTGTCATTTTCGGCAGTCACCAGTGAGCCCAAGTACACAAATTCTTCTACCACCTAGATTTCGTCACCACCGATGCAAACTCGCGGTGGGTGGCTCACATTGTCTTCTCTTGAACCTCTTCCTATCATGTACTTTGTCTTCGACGTGTTGATGACTAGTCCGATCCGCTTAGCTTCCCTCTTCAGTCTGATGTAGGCTTCTTCCATCTTCTCAAAGTTACGTGCCATAATATCTATGTCGTCGGCGAAGCCAAATAGCTGGACGGACTTATTGAAAATTGTACCACTCGTGTTAATCCCTGCTCTTCGTATTACCCCTTCCGAAGCGATGTTGAATAGCAGACACGAAAGACCATCACCTTGCCGTAACCCTCTGCGGGTTTCGAAGGGACTCGAGAATGCCCCTGAAACTCGAACTACGCACATCACCCGATCCATCGTCGCTTTGATCAACCGTGTCAGTTTATCCGGAAAACCGTGTTCGTGCATTAGCTGCCATAGCTGGTCCCGATCGATTGTATCATATGCGGCTTTGAAGTCGATGAATAGATGATGTGTGGGCACGTTGTATTCGCGGCATTCCTGCAGTACTTGGCGAATGGCGAACACCTGGTCCGTGGTGGAGCGTTCGCCAATAAAACCCGCCTGGTACTGCCCCACGAACTCCCTTGCAGTTGGTGCTAGTCGACGGCATAAAATTTGGGAGAGTACCTTGTAGGCGGCGTTCAGCAATGTGATTACGCGGTAGTTGCTACAATCCAGCTTATCGCCCTTTTTGTAGATGGGACACACGACACCTTTCATCCACTCCTGCGGCAAAACTTCCTCATCCCAAATCTTGGTAATGACCCAGTGCAGCGCTCTAGCCAGTGCCTCACCACCGTGTTTAAATAGCTCTCCTGGTAGTTGGTCAACCCCAGTGGCTTTGTTGTTTTTCAGCCGGCCAATCTCCTCCTGGATTTCCTGGAGATCTTGAGCCGGTAAGATTAAGTCCTGCGCGCGTTCTCCCAGGTCCATCACTAAGCCGCCATCTTCGACTGCCACATCGCCATTCAGATGTTCTTCGTTGTGCTGCCGCCACCTTTGGATCACCTCACTCTCGTTTGTAAGAAGGTTCCCGTTTATGTCCTTACACATATCAGGCTGTGGCACGTGGCCCTTACGTGAACGGTTTAACTTCTCATAGAACTTTCGTGTGTTATTAGCGCGGTACAGTTGCTCCGTCTCTTCACGGTCTCGATCTTCCTGCTGGCGCTTTTTCCTTCGGAAAATCGAGTTTTGTCTGTTCCGCGCCTGTTTATATCGTGCCTCGTTCGCCCTCGTGCGGTGTTGCAGCAATCTCGCCCATGCTGCATTCTTCTCTTCTACTAACTGCTCACATTCGCCGTCATACCAGTCGTTTCTCTGATCCGGGGCCACCGTGCCAAGTGCAGCAATTGCGGTGCTACCAATGGCGGATCGAATATCTCTCCAACCATCTTCAAGAGACGCTGCGCATAGCTGCTCTTCCGTTGGGAGTGCCACTTCTAGCTGCTGCACGTATTCTTGGGCTAGTCTAGCGTCTTGTAGCCACCCAATGTTAAGCCGCGGCGTCCGACTTCGACGCGTGTTGTACACCGTCGAGAGTTTTGAGCGCAGGCATACTGCAACGAGGTAGTGGTCGGATTCAATATTCGCACTGCGGTAAGTGCGGACGTTCGTGATGTCGGAGAAGAATTTACCGTCGATTAGAACATGGTCGATTTGGTTTTCCGTTTCTTTGTTAGGTGATCTCCATGTGGCCTTGTGGATATTTTGCGGGGAAAAAGGTGCTTCGGAATACCATTCCGCGGGGGGCTGCGAAGCTTATGCATCGTTGGCCGTTGTCATTTGATACGGTGTGCAGACTATCCGGTCCGATGACCGGTCTATACATTTCCTCCCTTCCTACCTGTGCGTTCATGTCACCGATGACGATTTTGACGTCCCGCAGTGGGCATCCATCGTATGTCTGCTCCAGCTGTGCGTAGAACGCTTCTTTCTCGTCGTCGGGTCTCCCTTCGTGTGGGCAGTGCACGTTGACGATGATATAGTTGAAGAAACGGCCTTCAATCCTCAGCTTACACATCCTTGCGTTGATTGGCTGCCACTCAATCACGCGTTGGCGCATCTTACCCAGCACTATGAAGCCGGTTCCCAGCTCGCTGGTGGTGCCACAGCTTTGGTAGAAGGTAGCCGCTCGATGCCCGCTTTTCCACACTTTCTGTCCTGTCCAGCAAATCTCCTGCAGCGCCACGACGTCGAAGTTGCGGGGATGTAATTCATCGTAGATCATCCTGTCGCAACCTGCGAAACCTAGCGACTTGCAATTCCATGTCCCAAGCTTCCAATCGTGATCCTGTATTCGTCGCCTAGGTCATTGCCGATTATATCGAGTCGCATTATCTCTTATATTGTTCGTAATTATTGGTTTTCCAGGCGGCTTATGTGGCCTGCGCAAACCTCCTGTCTCGTCGGAGGGCCGTCGTGTCAGGGCTGTTTAGCGTCCCACCTAACACCAGTACTTGGGCTTCTGCGCTTTGAGCAGCGCACGGTCGCTTAGGTGGTGCCTGCATGCGGATACATGCAGCTTGTTATCGAGGTTGAACAGGGCCCACTGTCAAACCCCACCACATCCTAGGCAAGCCCCACAACTCGCAGAGGGCCTGGGGAGGGATCGTCAAGCCCTTGGACATAGTCCCTGCTGCCCTCGAACGGAGTTCTTATGGGCTTCTGATTAAAGCTCTTTTGGGCTTCCAAATGGGATTTTTTTAGGGTCCCCGAACAGAGTTATGACGGGGTTTTAAAAAAAGTTTTTGGGGTTACGAACGGAGTTCTTTTTGGACTTCCAAACGGAGTTTTTTTTGGACTTTTGATTACAGTTCTTTTGGGCTTCCAAATGGAATTCTTTTAGGGTTCCTAAACTTCCTTATTATGGGGTTTAAAAGAAAAGTTTTTACGGTTCCGAACAGAGTTCTTTTTGGGCTTCGAATGGAATCCTTTAAAACTCAAATGAATGGAATAAAGTTCTTAAGAACAACCGACTTGTACATGATTACATTGCACAAAGCAAAGAAATCGATTTCTAATTGGAAAATTCTGAATCTATAATTTCCCTGTGCGCGCCACGAAACTAACTTAGAAGAATGACAAGCTACTTAAGGCTGGAATAAATTTCGTAATCTGAGAAAGTGTCGTACCAAATTACAACATGCATGTTTTCCATTTTCCAGTTGAAAAGCTTGAAAAATACTACTCGTTAACACCATTTTTGGAAAATGAGGTATACCGTGCGGGACCGAAATCCGTACAGCACCGAAATCCGTCCACCTCATGAGATATCAATAAATTAAAAGAGGTTAAGGGTAATTAATGTAGGAATAATTAATCTTATCCTGTTCAGATACTTGACAGTAAGCTTTTAGGGCATATAATTGGAAAGAAGGCTTTGAAATTAAAACCACAAAATCAAAAACAAATCTCCACCCACCAAACGCGGAGTTTTTCGCCGCCATTTTGTTTTCGGGTAGAGCATAATGGCACCAAAAGTAACTGTGTTTTAATTGCTAATTGCAAATCATTACATAAGATAAGCGAAATACAAATCGAAGGGATCGCTTCTCAAGGTGCATACCGAACTATTTACAGTGGTAGTTTGGTCAATCAGACTGTTTCAATTTAAATATTTAGTTAAGAAATAGCTGTACGCATTTTGATCCTTTGATACGAATTCCGTCCACGGTGGACGGATTTCGAATCAGGAGTAGTTGATTTAATTCATTATTTTATCATGTTTTTCGTAGTTTTAATGAGTAAATGAGAAACACTTCAAAATTAGAAGCCTTGTGTGCGCCAGTGTGAATGCCAAACGTGCTATTTACATTCGATTCCTACTTTCTAGTGGCTTTTTAATATACTAAGGTGCTTAAGTGTACGGATTTCGGTGCCCCACGGGACGTCACTTTTTCAGATTGCGGCAGTGTGGTGATTGAGTAAAATTGTATCGCCGTCTTTATTCTTCTCACGGATATTTCACTCAGTTTTCGCTATGAGTGGTCCCGCTTTTGACGGAAACTAAGTAATATTTCCGTGGGAAAAAGAGACGGCCTTACAATTTTACTCAGCTACTGAGTAGTTGGAAGTTAGAGTGTTCAGTCACACCGGTCGTGTCAATTAATAGAGGCAATAAACTATATATAGAGGAAGATTGTTGCTGTTGTCAGTGGCGAAACATCTTTCGCTGGCGAAGATAGCGCACTAAATGTCAACGAAGGAAAATCAATACGTTTTTATAGATGTGTACCCGACATGTTTGGGAAAGATAACAAAGGGAACCGTAATCGTCCTCTATAGCTTATTACCTCTATTTGTCAATCCCTTACTTCTAAAACGATGCTGAATAGTGGGCACGAACGACCGAAATCTTCCCATAACCCTCTATGCATCTCAAAGGGACACATCGTCGGATGTGTGCAAGTTTTCCTAATATTTGTCTCGATCGGCATTTAAGTCGGAAATGAGTTGGAACACTGTATTCGTATAATTTCTGTATTATTTCAATTTGTCTAAAATTGTTAAAATTGTTTGTTGATTTATGCAAACACACACAAATCCAGCCCTTGAGTGTTGTGTTTCTGTAGAAAAGCACTGATAAAGCACGATCTTCAGTTAGCCTTGTGATCGAAAACGCTCAGGCATACTTAGCGCTATGAGAGAAGAAGACTACTGCTCGAAATCCCAGATATAATGTTTTCGTTGCTAAAGAGATCATGAATCAAAACAAATTATTTTGTTTGAAACCAAAAAAACAAATGTTGCTTTAAGAAAAACAAAACCTGTACCAGACAAATCATTCGATAAGGAAATACGAGAAGAAACACACAATCATCGAAAATAGTAGAGCTTCGACTTCAAGGCTGTATCATGCGGACGAGTTCTCTACCATGCTCTCTTTGAGCGTTTTGCCCTCGGGCTAGGTTAGGCTTATTCATGCCAACCGAGTCACGTTTGACGCCACGTATGTATCTCCTTTGTTCCAAACAAAGTTTCTCCTAATAAGTATGCGCCCTTCCACTCCGACCGATAAAGTTGTTGTTTTTTTTTCACAAACAGTCGTCCAACCATTCGGAGCTAATCACCATTAGGAGTCCGGCTTTGTTGCTGTTTCCAGTCGACTAGACTCGGCAGCAGTCTCCTTCCGTCTTGATAATGATTCTCCGCCAGTGCGACAGTGCGTTGATTAGACATTCATGCTGCAGCTACGCCGGAGAGTGTGCTAAGTTTACAGTTGCAGAAATGTGTAATTATTCATTCCTAAACAAACAATTAGAAGCTGCGATAATGGCCGTGTAATTATTATGTAATGATTGCACCCGTGTGTCGTCCGCATCGCCCTGTAAGGGCGGGATAAGTGACAAGTCAACAAACGTGACTCTTTTTTCGCTGCCGCTTTCCAGGAGATAACGAACGATCCCAATCGCAGTTCCACAGCAGACGCAAAGTTCTTAAAGTACCGAGCTGTAATGATTGAGCGAACGGGTCAATAGCTTGTGACTGGTTCAACTCCATTAGCATATTAAATATTCTGCATAAATGCAAATTTATAGTTGCTGCGTGTAAACGAATAGTGCTTGTCGCATCTGTCATCGTTTACATTTGATCTGTTTCCAAGCATTTTGTGCGTCAATCAGAATTATCTAGTTGCTCCTACGGTCAATAACTTTTGATTCTGAAGTAGTATGTTATCGGAGCGTATCTTCATTTGGAAACAAACGCATGCAATTTCGACTCACGATGATGTGCCCCCCAACAGCTTTTATTACATCCAAACAAATCGTGCTGCTATTCGCAACCCCTCGCCATTGTACCATTCAATCACATTTTATTGCTGTCAGAAGCGCCACCGATCACCGTGTCGCGGTTTGTTGATAAGAGCACGCTGCCACCGCCGCCCGCCGCGCCGGTTGAACAGGTTTTCCGACAAATACACTTTCGACGCCTTGGCGACCGCGACAAGCGACGCAGTAGACCCACCAGCAGACGCGATGCAGCCAACACTGCGTCTGCGTGACTCACTTTTGTCTGTTGGACAAAACGGATTCTCGCTCAGGCTCGCCGCGGCGTCACTAAAGAGAGCAGAGTAGAGAAAGTCTCTTTTTAATTTTTGCGCAGAAGTTTACTCTGATTACCACTAGGTGGTGCTTTATTAACAGTGGAGTATCAAACCTTGCTCTAGTTGATCGATTTTATGTGCGCTTTTATTGACTGGGGATCTTTTGGAAATTTGAGGACCATTTAAGTGAAATGAAAAATTTCTTTCAGAAAGTTTAGTTCTGTTGTTATAATTGATCCGTTATTAGTATTTAATAAATTGTATGTCCTTGTGGTCTCCTATTGACCAAGGAAATGTTCTGAAAATTTCTTAAATTTCATTAAAATTTATCTCTGCAATTTGTTAGCTATTTATTTTAAATGTACTTCAGTCAATCTTTGATTAAGGGTTTTCAAATAATTTCCATACTTTCTGCTCGACGAAAACCAAAACTTCCACTTCTAACTGCACTGGGTGGTTTATCAAATTCATTTCATTTAACTTATCATGTGTGTCTACAAGTACAAGTTAGAATTCAAATTCTTTCACAAAGGCGTTCATGGTGGTCAGAGTGATTAAAAATCTAGTTATTGGCTGAGTCTCATGAAGGTTACCACCGTCTAAATTAGGGTACAAATGATCATACTTAGAAGATCATAATGGCTGTAATGTGGTTCACGAGGGAGGGCGTTGTCTATATTTGAGTGCAAATGATGAGACGTTCATACCGTTCGGAGTGATCAGTTGAGTCTCATGACGGTGATCACTGACCCAATTTGAGTTCAAAATATTGTACTACGGGGTTCACAATGGCAATAGTGATCAGATGAGTGGCATGAGGATGACCACTGACTGTATTTGAGTGCAAATGATTGCACTGAGGCTAATTTGAGTACGCCGCGGAAAATTGTTCAAAACTTGGATTTCAACAATGAAATCTTCAGAATATCCACAGGATTTTAAGGAAATTTCAATGGAAGCTGTTCGGAATTTCATCGGAAAATGTGCCTGAATTTTTTTGTATTTTTTATGGTTGATTTTTTTGAAATTTCCATTAGAAAATCTTCGCAATTTCGACGGAAAATTGTTCAAAATGGGGAAAGCCATTCGATAATATAGTAAGTTAATAAGCACAAGCATTTAGACATCCTTCTTAACTTTTGTCCTTCTTAACCATTGGATTTCACATTTATCTGATCTATCACACAGTGGAAAAAAATTATGCTTTTTCAGTTTGAGAGAAAATTTGAATTCTAGATCTGGAAAATTTGATTTATAGGAAAAATGGATGCTGAATAATACAAATAGACATAAATAAATCAATAAAGACAATAAAATAATGATTTATTTTCAAGACATGCTTTTTATATTCGTGATTTATTAAGCTGTCGGAGATTATAACGAACAAAACTGCTGGAGCAATAAAAAAAAATCATGCATTCATGCGGAAATAAATTTACTAAAAGCCGGACATAACGCCGTTGAATAACGTCGGAAAATTATTGAATCTTTGATGTGTGGAATCCCAATATTATCGCATGGATGTTGATCTTTATTGCGGCGAAATTGGAATAATCTTAGCATTTGACAATCATATCGCAACCGTTTATCAAGAGATTCTGAGGAAGGCCGAATATACATTGATTCTATTTTCATAAATTCATAAATAGCATTGGGGATGGGTTTTATTTTATCGTTTATCGACATTATTCTTACGTATTTTTCCTAGTGTGCGATGGTTATGACTGGCTGAACAATGGTTGAAATAAAAATCTTGTTCAGTTATTAACAAACTGTAGTTTGATAGATCGACTTATTGAATAAGAGTCCAATTATGATTCATATTCAGCACTAAGATTATTGATGTTATGCATTGAGTGAGCCATATCTAACAGATCAAGGATGGCGTGGATGACAACGTTACCGGCGGATGACAGCAGTTCGAGACCCGATTTAGGAAAATTTCAAAATGCTTACATGAAAATAGCAATTGCTTCAAAATACGTTCATTGGAGATCTTGATGATATTACCTTCTATGCGTTATTATTTTCGAAGAATTCACATGTAGCTGAATTGAGGCTTAGTAAAATGCATATTAAAGGTTTAACGAATCAGTTAATAAAGTTGTTTTTCAAAATGAGATGTTGTAGTTGTATAACTTCGCCAAAATTGTGTGAACAAAGCTTTAACATAAATTGTGATAAGAAATAGTACAGACATAAACACAGCGCTGAATTAAATCATCACACTGATGTTAGTTCAACTAGTGAATGTTTGTTGGGAGGTCATTTGCTAGAAATTGTCACTAATTAATTATTTGAGTGTATTACTTCTACGTGAAGTTAAACGATTTACAATGATATGGAAATGCTAATATCATCTTCCAAATTTAGACGTACATGTTCACGATAGAATTAGAGGCGAAAGTATAGAATTGATAGCTCCGTTAGGCTACGGCAGGCATGAAGAATGTTTTTTTTCTATAGAAGTCGATTTGAAATCGAGCGAAGGGCAATATTTGTGATGGAATATCAGCCAGTGGAGATATATCAGCTTCCACACTGATATTTTTCCCTCCCCCTTCATACGAGAGTTTGGCAGAAGGAAGGTCGTGCAATATATACCATCACAAATATTGCCCTCCGCTCGCTTTCAAATTGACTTCTATAAAAAAACATCCTTTATGCCTGCCGTATCCTAACGGAACGATCAATTCTATACTTTCGCCTCTAATTCTATCATGAACATGAACATCTAAGTTTGGAAGATGATATTAGCATTTTCATATAATAAAAATTGTCGTTTGGCCGAAATGGTGGTTTGGCAGAAAAAGCCATTCGGCCGAACGGGTGCCTCGGGTTTTACAACCAAAAATGTAGACCAGTTCGCCAAATGGATTTTCTGATTTTCGCAATTTATTTTTTTATTTATTTTATTTTTTATTTATTTATTTTTTTATTCACCAATTGATTTTTTATTTTTTTATTTTAAGATTTTCTAGATTTCCTAATGAATTTTTGATAATGAACTTCTGATTTTCAATTTCCTGTTTCTGTTTCAATTTCTTTATTTCTGATTTTTTCTGTTTTTTTTAATTTACTGAATTTTCTGATTTTTTAAATGTTTTTCTGATTTATTATTTTTCAGAATTTTACAATTTTTCTGATTTTTCCGTTTTATTTTTAATTTTTTTGAATTCTCTGATTTTTATATTTTTTTTATTTTTCGAAATTTTCTTATTTTTTTTCTTATTTTCATGTTTTTGTTTTTCTGATTTTTTGATTTCTCTTATATTTCTGATTTTCCTGTTTTTTTTTATTTTTCTGATTTTTTGATTTCTTAGATTTTAAAAAATTCACTTTTTAGGTTTTTTAGACATTTTTCTTCTATTTTTCTGGTTTTTATATTTTTCTGATTGAGGCTATCCAATCTGTCTGGATTTTTTTTTTTTGGCTTTCTGTTTTTTTTTATTTTTCTGATATAATTGTTTTTCAATTTTTTTAGTATTTTTATTCTTTAGAAAAAAAATATTTTTTTTGTTTTATTGTTCTAAAAAAACTTTTTTTCAGAGTTTGCAGTTTTTTCAGGTTTTTTAGATTCTTTAGATTTTGATTTTTATGATTTCTGATTTCTGGTTTCTGGCCGAAAAGGTCATTTGCTAGAAATTATCGTTTGGCCGAAAGGGTATTTTGGCAATGCCATTTGCTAAACGTATATGACCAAAAATGTTGAACAGTTCGGCCAAATGGATTTTCTGATTTTCTTATTTTCAGAATTTCATGTTTCAATATATTCCTGTTTTCACATTTTCTTTTTCTGATTTTTTATTTCGTATTTCTGATTTCTGATTTTTGATTTTTGATTTCCGATTTCTGAATTCTGATTTTTTTAATTTCTGACTTCTGATTTTTCTAACTTTTCTAATTTTTCTCATTTTTATGATTTTTCTAATTTTACTGAATTTTCATATATTTATATTTTTAAGATTTTTCACCTTTTCAGATTTATAGATTTTACAATTTTTCCAAATTTTTCTGATTTTCAACTTTTTTTCTAATTTTTCTAATTTTATGATTTTTCTAATTTTTCCAAATTTTCTGATTTTCCTATTTTTAAAATTTATAGATTTTACAATTTTTTCAAATTTTTCTGATTTTTCAGATTTTAGATTAATTTCTAATTTCTGATTTCTGGCTTCTAATAATCAAGAAGATTTTTTTCTTACTTTTCATGAAAAAAAATCGAAAAATATTCAAATCAGCTTTTTTGCTCTTAATGTATTTTTTTTATTTAACTATTTTTTTTAATTTCTGGTTTTTCTGATTTTTCTGATTTTTCTTTTCTTTTTTTTTAATTTTCCTATTTTTTGTTGTTTCCAATTTTTCTGATGTATCTAATATTTTTTTATTTTGTTGGTTTTTATTTTTTTATTTTTCTGGTTTTTTCTGATTTTTCTAATTTTTCTTATTTTCATGATTTTTTATAAATTTGTGTCTAGAAAAATATTTTTTTTTTGGTTTTTTATCCTTTAGAAAAAAAACTTCAGATTCTAAAGTTTTTTTTTTGATTTTTTAGATTCTTCAAATTCGTTTGACCTAAAAGGTCATTTGCTACAAAATGTCGTTTGGCCGAAATGGTGGCCATGAAAAAGCCATTCGGCCGAACGGGTGTTACGGCCGGAAATGTCATTTGCTGAACGGGCAATATGATTAAAAATGTTGAACAGTTCGGCCAAATGGATTTTCTAAATTTATGATTTTTTAATTATAATAGGAGACTAATCGGGGTAATTATGCTACGTTTCGGCTATGCAGTCTCAGTAATCAAACGATAATTTTGATTTTGTCCCAACGATTCGTCCACTTTTTCGGGTCTTCTTCAGGGGAAAGTCAGTGTTATCGTTTTTCGTTTGGTTTTGGCTGAACATAAAATTGTAAGTGTCAAGTTTGTGGTGTACATCAGTATTAAAGTCCGTAGGGCTCCAAATTAAATTTGTTTTTTTGTTTTGTGGGCACCGTATAGTTTTAGAACTTTAAAGTTTTTTAGAACCACAAACTTGACACTTACAATTTTATGTTAACACCGAGTTTCCCCTGAAGAAGACTCGAAAAGTGGTCGAAACGTTGGGACAAAATCAAAATTATCGTTTGATTACCGAGACTGCATATCCAAAACGTAGCATAATTTATGATTTTTCATTTTTCATAATTTACCGGTCTTCTGATTTTCATGTTTTGATATTTTCTTAATTTCTTAATGAATTTCTGATTTTCAAGTTACTTTTTCTGATTTTTTCTAATTTTTCTGGTTTTTCCGACTTTTCTGACTTTTCTGATTTACTGATTTTGAGATTTTTTTAGTTTTTTAATTTTTGTAGATTTTTTAAATGTATCACATTATTCTGATTTTTCTGAATTTTGTTTTTTTAAATTTCTGAACTGTAGTTTCCGCTTACTGATTTCTGATTCCTATTTTTTTATTTCTGATTTTTTACTTCTTGAGTAGCTTCTCAAGAAAAAAGGTATTCAACTCAGCATTTCCTGCTCTTTATGAATTATTTTTTCGATTGTACTGATTTGTCTGATTTTTCTAATTTTCCTGACTTTTTTAATTATTTTAGTTAATTTTTATATTTTAAATCTTACATTTTTTCAAGATTTTTTGGATTTTTTATTTTTTTACAATTTTTGTAATTTTTGGGATTTGTTTGATTTTATCAATTTTTCTGATCTTCTGATTTTTCTGATTACTTGATGTTTCTGATTTTTGTGATGTTCTTGATTTTTGTAACTCTCCTAATTTTTTAATTTGTATAATTTTTTCTAATTTTTTTGATTTTTTACATTTTCCTAATTTTTTTGATTTTTCTGATCTATTTTTGGTTTTCAATTTATGATTTCTAATTTCTGATTTCGGATTTTCAACTTCTTGATTATTTCCAAACTTCTAAAGAAGTAAATCAAAAGGTATTTCGCGCTTGTTGCAAATTTTTTTGATTTAACTGATTTGTTATGGTTTCTTTAATTCACCAGATTCTTTAGATTTTTCAGAATTTAGAGATTTTTTTATTTTTTTTAATATTTTAATTTTTTTCTAATTTTCTGATTTATCAAATTTTTCTGATTTTTTTTTATTTTATTGATTTTTCAGATTTTTCTGACTTTGATTTTTTTTCAGATTTTTAGATGTTTTAGAATTTTTGGGTTTTATTTTCTTTAATCAAAAAATCAGAAAAATCAGAAACAACAGAAACATAAGGAAAATCAGAAAAATCAGGACTTTTTCTAATTTTCATGATTTTTTAGATTTCTCTGATTTTTCTTGATTTCCTGATTCTTTCTCAGATTTTTCTGAATTTGATTTTCTTCTCAAGTTTTTCAAATGTTTCAGGTTTTTCAGATTTTTTAGATTTTTCTGATTTCTGTTTTTTCTGATCTCTGATTTCTGATTTCTAATTTCAATTTTCTAATTTCTGATTTCTGATTTTTAACTTATTGATTATTTTCTTACTTATCTCTTTATGCAATTTTTTTGATAACACTCATTTTTCTGATTTTTCTAATGTTATGATATTTCAGATTTTTTAGATTTATTTGAATTTTTTAGTTTTTTTTTCTAATTTGTCTGATTCTTCTAATTTGACTGACTTTTCTTTTTTTTTTTTTAAATTTTTCCATTTTTTCCGATTTTTCAGATGTTTTTGATTTTTGATTTTTTTCTGATTTTGATTTTCCAGATTTTAAAGATGTTTTAGGTTTTTTTTCCGATTTTTCGGATTTGTCAGAATTTTCAGAATTTTGATGACTTTTCTGATTTTCTCTGACGTCCAAATTTTTAAAAAATTTCCGATTTTTCTTATTTTTCTGATTTGACAAATTTTTCTGATTTTTCCGATCTTTCGGAATTATTTTCAATTTTCACATTTTAATTTTTGGTTTTTATTTCTTCTTTCTAATTTTTGTTTTTAATTTTTAATTAATAATTTCTTATATACGATTTATGATTTCTGATTTTCAACTTCTTGATAATTTTTTACTTCTCAAGGAAAAAAATAAATGGTATTCAACTCAGTTTTTCCGCTCTTGATGCAAATTTTTCTTTGATTTTACTGATTTTTGTTTGAATTTCTGATGTTTTGGTTTTACAGATTTTTTGGATTCTTCAGAATTTTCACTTTTTATATTTTCTAGACTTTTCTTTATATTTTTCTGATTTTTCCGATTTTTCTAATTTTCTTGATTTTTCCTGATTTTTCTGTTTTTTTTTAATTTCTCTAAATTTGCCTCTTCTGATGTTTCTGATTTATTCTGATTTTCTTCATTTTTCTGAATTTTTATGTTTAAGATTTTTTTAAATTTTTTGTTTGATTTTTTACATTTTCCAGAATAACCAAATTTTCAGATTTCTCTGATTTTTAAAAATTTTCACATTTTTTAGTTTTTTTATTTATTTATCTGATTTTTCTGATTTCTGGTTTCTGATTTCTAAATTCTGATTTCTAATTTTTGCTTTCTTATTTCTAATTACTAGTTTTTGATAAGAAAATTATTTTGAGCTTTTTAGTGGAATGTTTTCACCTGTCATAAGACGAGTTTAAACAATCCCATTGAATTCCACCACTTAACTAGTTTTTGATTTTCAATTTCTGATTTCTGATTTTGAACTTCTTGATTATTTTCTTACTTCTCAAGAAAAATTATTATTTCGATTGAAACCTGGTTTTGATTGGAGCTATGACTATACTGCAAAGTGAATTTGAAATAAATAATCTTACCCTTAGCACAGACTTTTGATATGTTTGACTTTTGGTATTTTAGTTTAATACATTCAGTTATCCATAGATTTCTATTGATGTTGACTCATTTTGACTAATTTCACGTGTTCAATTCATGAAAGTCACATATAATTAATACTGCTTTAAATCTCTCTTCCAGTCATTTATTGAAAACCACGGCGTGAGTGGTTCATGCGGATAAATCTTTCTACCGTGCATCAGTCCACTATTAGTAACTTGTCCGTCCTTTGTTGACCACATACCTTCGGTAGATACCACAAGCCTTCATTCACTGCAAGTACCTTCTCCGAGCCGGAGTCCATTTCTCGGATCATTTAACAACAGCCATCCCAGACAAGTTGCTCAGTCGAATATGGATGGTGCCAAATGCAATACCCACTGAAATGTTGACTGCATCCGGCTATTAAATTAGATATCATCAACTACGTGTTATACATCCTCCCACAATCCCATCATTGAGCCAAATGGCCCTTTCTGCCGAACGACCATGTCGGCCAAACGGCATTTCAAGCATAACAACTTTTTAAGCCAAATAACCAGTTCAGTCATAGCATTTTCGGCCTAATGGTTTGTTTGGCTAAAAGACATCTTCGGCTAAATATCATTTGCCGAATAACGCGTAAAGCTGAAAGCCATCCAGTTGGCTGAATTAAACGTTTGGCTGAATAAAACCTTTGGCAAAACGGTTATTAGGTCGAAAATAGTTTGTCAAGAAATGTCATTTATCTAAAAGCGACATATGGCTTATTATATGGCCTAAAATGTCGTTTTATGGAAATGATGATTTGCTGAAAAGGGTCGTTTGACCGAAAATGTTATTTACTGTACTGGTTTTGGCCAAAAAACGTCGATCAGTCCGCTTGTGAATTTTGGCCGGATGGTCAAACGACCATTTCGGCCAAATAACCTATTCAGCCAAACAACTTTACGGCTGAAGGAAATTTTGTCCAAAAAACTTTGAATGACATATTCGGCCGAACAGCCTTATTCAGCCTTGTAGTCTTTGGTGAAATAACTTTTGTCAAAACGGCCCTTTCAAAACGTTAAAAAAACTTATTTCAACCAGAAAATCTTCGGAGTTCCCACGAAAAATTGTGAACGGCGGCGTAGTCTAGTCTCGCGAAGGTCTAAGGTCTAAGTTCCACTGTCTAAATTTGAGTAAAACACATTGCACTGAGGTGTTCGCAACGGCCACATTGATCAGTTGAGCGTCAAGAAAGCGGAGACTATCCAAATTTTAGTACAAGTAATTGCACTGAGGCATTCTTCCTTTCTTCTTTATTCTTTTAACTCAACATTAAGATGTCTCAAGTCTTATTAAAAAAATCAGTATCATTGTTACAAATAAATCTAGAGTGCTTTGAGAATAGGTCGTATGTGCAAAAGAGAGCCTCTCTTCGGTTTCATTCTCTTTCGATTATTACAAAGCTATACACAAATTTATGTTGGATTTTTTGGCAGATATCTAAAGACAATAACTTTGTCTAGCGTGCTAAAGTGAAAATGTAGCAGAAAATGCTAAACTTGCCGATCTATTAGCGAAAGAGAGCGTGGACAAAGAGAACCTCTCTTTTGCACATACGACCTATTCTCAAAGCAATCTAGAAATGTCTAAAATCAAAATTCATATACATCTGCATATCAAATTTAAATTTAAATGTTTTAGAAAACTATGTTTTTTACAATTGAAGAACACATTAGAAATATTGATCCAAGACAGAGTGCGAGCTGGCCGCTATGTTGTGTACAAGAATGGCCAAAAATAATTGCACTAATACATTCACAGTGTCCATAGCGATTGTCCGAGTATAACTCTTATTATGAGGACGATCACTGTTCAAATTTGAGTTTAAATTATTGGAATGAGGCCCTGACGCAATTTGATTACAAATGAATGATGTGTAATGCATGCGGTTTCTTCAACTATGTAACAACTTCATTTTAGCTATACGAATTACTGAATTTTTTACTAACTGCCTCCGACATTCTCTATTTGAACCATTTGCAGATGGCACGCACCTTCTTGGACCTGCTGTGGGACTACGGCGTGTTCGTGGTGTTCATCATCTTCTCCACGCTGGTTCCCCTGTGGGGACGATTCTTCGGCAAGAAGGAGAAAACCAAAGCGGACTATGTGTTCGGGTTGGGCACGATTTCGATGGGCGCCATGATGCTGTCGATCGCCCGTGGGACGCTGGGCGTTCGATCGTTCCTGGGATATCCGAGTGAACTGTTCTACCGTGGGTCGGCCATGTGGGAAACCCTGTACGGGATGGTGACCGCCTATCCGATCGTGTGCTTCGTGTTCATCCCGGTGTACTTCAATCTGGGCGTTACCTCCGTTTACCAGTATTTGGATTTGAGGTGAGATTCAGCATTCTTTAAAAAGACGAATCGTTATTTTCAATCACCTTCTTCATTATGAACAGGTTTAACAGCCGCATAGTTCGTTGCCTGGCGTCCGGAACCTACGTGGTCCGATCTTTACTAAACCTTGGCGTTACGGTTTACACTCCAACGGTAGCTCTGAATACCGTCATCGGAATACCTTACTGGGTCTCCTTACTCGGAATATCCGTCATCAGTATCATATTCAACCTGCTAGGAGGACTGAAAGCAGCTATCATGGCCGATGTAATCCAGGGAGTCACCATGATCTTGATCTCGATCGGAATCATCATCCAGTCAATGGTCACAGTTGGAGGTTTCGGGAAGATTTTCACGATTCCCGCAGAAAATGGTATGTCTGGATATATATTTTTTCTATAGTCAAATGGTGGATTTAAACCTTTTTTAAAATTCCCAACAGGCCGCCTAAACTTCTTCAACTTTACGGGAGACTTCACAATACGAGTGGATACAACTTCGGCCTGGTTGGGACAGCTCTTCATGTCGCTGAGTATCTTCGGCTGTCAACAAAACTTTGTGCAACGTTATCTGAGCATGAGCACGTTTAAGGAGGTGCGTCGCACTCTGATGAGCAACATTCCTGTCGTGGTCACGTTGTTCTCTTTGGCGTGGATCGTCGGAATGGGAGTCTACTCGGTGTACGCTGATTGTGACCCGATGACCGAAGGCTACATCAATAAGATGGACGAAATATTGCCATTTTTCGTGGAGGACAAATTCAGCTATCTGCCAGGAGTGTTGGGATTATTTATGGCATCGCTGTTCAACGGAGCGTTGAGCTTGAACGTGTCCAATCTGAACTCGCTGGCTACCGTTACCTGGGAGGACTTCCTGTCGCAGTTGCCACGTTTTAAGGGCATCAGCGACAAGCAACAGTTGACCATCATCAAATTCATCGGATCAGTCTACGGAGTTATGGTAATGGGTGTTGGCTTTGCTGTGGGACTCTTGTCCGGAGTGATCGAAAGTAGTATGCTCATGACTTCCGCAACGTCGGGACCTCTGCTAGGAGTATTTCTTCTTGCCATGCTCGTACCAGTAGCCAACTGGAAAGGCGCAGCCTGCGGAATGATTGTTTCTCACATTATCACTCTATGGATTACGTTCGGAAGTCTTACCGTCAACAAAGAAACTGTACTGCTGCCTACTACTATTGAGGTAAGTCCGCGATTACTTCTCATCGGCCATCAAGTTTTCAATATCATTTTTTCTCGCAGGGTTGCACAAACGAGACATTCTCGGCTGGCATTATCAAACCATCCAAGTCGTGGCTTCTTTCCAACACTCCCCTCGAAGTGGAATCGGACTTCTCCTACCTGGACGGACCCTCGGAGGTGCACATCCCGGAAGCCCGTCAGTTCCCGGAAAACCTGTACTCAATCTCGTACATGTACTACAGCTTAATCGGAACATTCCTAACCGTCACCATCGGAATCCTTGTCAGTTATCTGACACAAAACCGAGATGATGCTTACGACCACAAACTCCTCCATCCGGCGGTCTATCGTTTGAGCCGAATGCTGCCCGGTAAGCCCCGCCGCTATGTCAACAACCCCGACATCCGACCCAAACACGCCCCGGCGACATCCAAGAAAATTCCTCTGGACAACCCGGCCTTCGAGCCAGGCATGGAGTCGATACACGGGAAGAAGTCTCCCCTGGAGCCGTCGGTATTCGTCGTCAACACGCCGCCGGCTTCGTCCAGTGTTCCCAGTGCTGAGTCAGCTGCGTTTACCAACCGACAGTTAGACTGCGGCGAACTGACAGAAGTCCGAACGTGAGTCTCCGCTATCGCCACCCATCCCGTTTGATTAGCTAGTAAGTGTGTGCCGCTGATCATTATTTAATGCGTTTGTTTGTTAAGTTGTAAGAGCTTAGAACACAAAAGACTGTGATAAGACATAATCAAGTTTAAGGATATTGAAATAACTACAAAAACCCAGATTAGAATCCGAGTTTCCATCGTTGTTGGAGCAACGATTATTTCATGGAATCGAAATACAAGTACTTGCTAGTATGAATATCTTTTTAGAATAAAATATGTTTTACAACTCTTGACATGCCCGTCTTGGGTTTCGTATGTGCCAGCGCTAGTTGTGAATATCACATTACCAGCTTCCGGTTCTGCACCACACACATGAGCACAATGGACCGGCAACGCAACACTACGCTCGAGTAAGCCAGAATAACTTCATCCTGCTCAATTTATTACCATCTTTATAGCAGGATGGCGGCTGTCTACAAAATTCCCAACCCACCTTGATTGTGTTGAACGATGATGATGCTGTCGAAGTATGAAGGCTAGGTTTCATCCTCTCGGTTTCAAACTGACGATGATGTGGATGAGAAGTGGTAAATCGTATACAATTTCTTCCCTCATGCGATGGATGCGAGCTCCGTTCTTCACAGCAACGTCAGCAGAACTGATGTTGACTTATCAAGTGGAAAACACCATTTTTGCTTCGTGCAATGGAGTGGAAGCTCTTTTCACCGGTTTATACTCCACATATTCGTTTTTACACTGCACGAACGTAAGGCTGATACTAATGTCTAATATTTTAGGTCTATTGTGTTATGAGAAATATTTGTGCAGGTAGAATTGTATTAAATTGCCAGAATTCTGCTAATAAGAACAACTAGGTACTAGATGGTTCCAAAAACGGTTTTCAAAATGATCAACCATTGCCATCACGTTGATTCTCAGATTTGTTTTGCTATGCAGCTTCTTGCTTTTTCAACCATATGCGAAATTTTATCTTATTTGTTTGAAGCATAATCTCACATCTAGCATGCTATACACTATCAGCTCTCATATATTCCACAGGGTGTCACAACAATTACTGATAACATCAGATAAATTGTACGAACTTTTAAAACATGTACGCGTATTGTGAGGAATTCCTTAAGATATGGTGCGGTTGTTTTCGTTTTGCCCTTAAATTGCTTGCAAATAAATAAATCACTGATAAACTATGATTGTGCAGAAGATGTTCACTTATCCGGGAGCTACTTATAAGGCTGGATGATTCAATAGTCATTTATTCGCTGGGAAACCTCGGTCCGAGAAATCTTCTAGCTAAAAAGAGTCGTCAGTGAAACTGTTTGTTCACATCGCACAATTATACACACATCGGGAGAACTTCGGTAATGTGGAAAAGGAGAACAATTTGGGAAGGCAGTGAAATTCAGAAAGTGCTATCGAAGGAAATTATTATCCTCAAAACGGAATCTGGTGAGGGTTGAATGGTACGAGAGATAACTTTCGTGTGAAATCTGGGCTACGCCTCTTCGTATCAGGTAAGTGTAAGAGATATAGTGAAGCAGTTATGTTTTTCATCTTACTGAACATAGGGTAAAGTGACTAATAGTGGTCCCCTAACCAATAGTGGACCCTCCAGACTTTTTTTTTTCATTATTACAGCACAATGTAAACATTTTGATATGAATTTCCGTTGGGAGAACCTACCTTACAGTCCTATAATTTTATTACATGCATTGGAAATGCTATGGAAAGAAAAAATTGATGATTTTTACAACTCTATAAAAAATAAAAACCGGCTGTCCATTATAGGAATATTTTGGGGGTTCAAAATAGTGAAGACGAACGTCCCGAAACGGAACATGAAAATCAAATGAAGTGTCGACTATAGGAAAGCAATTACCTACCCAAGTAGCACACGCAACATCTTCCTAAAAGCTCCTTGTTCCTATTCAGTTTCATTAAAGGCGTTGAAAAAACATCAAAGCACGGAAAAGTTGCATCAAGATATCAAAAACGTTTGAATTGTGATCAATGTTTCAATAAAATTGCAATGCAGCACGTGTTTGACATTTGGCAACAAACAACCAAAGAATACTGCACTTATGTTGCAAACACGAAACAAAATCTCGCTTAATTTTTCAAAAGGACCTAAGTAACATTTTTTTCATGAATTAATTTGAGTAGTGCAATCAAAAGCTTTCATGTTTTTCTGTTCATTGCGCTATTCAAATTAATTCATGAAAAAAATGTTACTTAGGTCCTTTTGAAAAGTTAAGCGAGAAATCATTAAGTTGCATATTTTTTACCATGTAACTTCAATGCGTCTTTCAAAATTAAATTGTTTAAATTAAATTGCAGATAACTTGAATGTATCTTCATGTTTAATTTAGCATCGTTTAACGTTTTGACAACTCGCATTTTTTCCTGTGATGGTGCAACCAAGTAACAGGAAACCCGAGTACAAAACTTCATAATCGTATAGTTTCTATTATGAGTCAACATGCAGTTCCTTCGAAGTGTTGAATGGTGCTGTGCAGAGTCTATATATAGAGTTGCGCAGAGAGGATCTGCTTACATTATAGATAGTGGAATATATAGATGAGCGAAGATAAATCCTCTGTCTCCAAACGAACTGTCAAACGTGTCTCCAAACGAGCATGACGTCACGATTTCAATGGAAACGTTAAGGGCTGTGACGTCATATGCGCGTGTGCACGGGCAAAAAAATCTACTCAGCCATGCTTTCGCTCATCTATAGATTCTACTATCTGTAGCTTACACTGATTCTGAATGATGCTCATGTTATTATGTTGGCAACTTGCATTTTTGTTCAACCCTCCAAGTGACTTCACGGGAGTGTTCACTTCTAAAGCTTTCAAATTCGATAATTAGGCTTCCTACAGAGTGCAAATAAGTCAGTTTCTTGTTGCTACTTTATTAGGGGGTGTATTAAAAACGTGATCGTCAGCTTTTTTCGGTATAAAATTGTGTTTTGAATGGCATAATATGTTCCGCAAGAATATTGCATATTGTATATATCATTTGAGGTATCATTTGAGAAAATTTTATTTTTGACCAATTCACCTGAAAGTGAGATAGATTTTTTTTTAAAATTGGTTGAAACCAGTACGCTAGACAGCATTAGAATTAGCATTTAACATTTCGCCCAAATTCGTAGGTGGTACAAGCCAAGACTATTGTATGAGAGTAGCATCACTTTCCTCCGATACCACAGATATTGATTTGGGACTAATTAGTATCTCTTAGATGGAAGCAATGCACTCTCCAATAGTCGAGATCTGTCCTGGCTACGTCCTTGCGAATGCTGAGGAAGGGGAAGGATGGTTAGTTGGACACCTACTTAAGAAAGATGCAGAGAACTCTACGACCTGTCATAGGTGCCACGGGAGGTTTTGGGATTGTGTGGAAGGTTATAACAGTAGGAATCGTTGTGGTAGAACGTGAAAAACACGGAAAGAACTAAGACAGAAATTCAAAGTAAGAAAGGGACGAGCCTGGAATTGAACCCGCGACCTCCTGCTTATAAGGCAGAAGCGGTAGCCACTAGACCACCGAGCTAGTCTTTACCTTACTTGTTACAACTCTTTGTTTACATTTTCTAACACTGATCTCTTAGTGATGAACTTATAGATATATAAAAAATCACTTAAATAAAGATTAAAAAAAATAACACTGATCTCAAATTATCAACTGATCTCGGAATGCAGTCATGAATAGCTCTAGAGTATCAATCTTGTATCAAAATCAGCCAGAAGTCATTAACAAAATTCTTAGCAACTCTTTTCAAACTTATTGACCTCGGAATGCAGTCATGGATAGAGCTTACCAGGCTCTAGAACATCAATCTTGCATCAAAATCAGACATACGTCATCAACAAAATTTTACGCAACTCTTTCCTCATTTATTCTCACTCTTTGTTTACATTTCCTTCAGTTCAATCAAAGGTAATTGCCTATTTCCGGGGATTAAACCACCCGACTTGGACGTTAATTTACAATGTTATGAAAACTCATATGTGAATATGTACGTTATGTGGAAGATATTGATTTGGAAAATGTATTGGAGGTAACCACTTTCCCTTCGATGGGACTCGAACCCATGACCCTACAGTACGCTAGACTGGTGCTTTAACCAACTAAGCTACGAAGGACCTCCGTCGGCCTTCGCAACCTAGCGGCTACTGAATGAGCTCGAGATTCCCAAATTGGACGCATAGTCAAATCACTCGCAATCCATTTATCAAGCCAATACTTCCACATGTGTATTGTACACGTCCACATTAGAGGAGCGTGAGTATTTAGAATGTCTGGCGGCTATACACATTCTTCATCAGCAACGGTACTGATCAAGTGAGGTTGTGTAAGCTATTTGCCAGTCGGTCGTCAAGCTCAGACCCGACCGCATTGCGTAGGCAAGAGCACGCAACTCAAGTTCAGTTCAATCAAAGGTAATTGCCTATTTCCGGGGATTAAACCACCCGACTTGGACGTTAATTTACAATGTTATGAAAACTCATATGTGAATATGTACGTTATGTGGAAGATATTGATTTGGAAAATGTATTGGAGGTAACCACTTTCCCTTCGATGGGACTCGAACCCATGACCCTACAGTACGCTAGACTGGTGCTTTAACCAACTAAGCTACGAAGGACCTCCGTCGGCCTTCGCAACCTAGCGGCTACTGAATGAGCTCGAGATTCCCAAATTGGACGCATAGTCAAATCACTCGCAATCCATTTATCAAGCCAATACTTCCACATGTGTATTGTACACGTCCACATTAGAGGAGCGTGAGTATTTAGAATGTCTGGCGGCTATACACATTCTTCATCAGCAACGGTACTGATCAAGTGAGGTTGTGTAAGCTATTTGCCAGTCGGTCGTCAAGCTCAGACCCGACCGCATTGCATTGCCTTGTTGATTGTTGATTGTTGCCGCCTACAAAGTATCCCAGATCATCGTCCATCGTCTGTCACCATTAGTGAATGAGTTCGTGGAAGTTATCAAGCCGGCTTCGTTGACGGCCGCTCGACAACGGACCAGATCTTTACTGTACGGCAAATCCTTCAAAAATGCCGTGAATACCAGGTCCCAACGCATCATCTGTTCGTTGATTTCAAGACGACAAACGATAGTATAGATCGCGTAGAGCTATGGAAAATTATGGACGAGAACAGCTTCCCTGGGAAGCTTACCAGACTGATCAAAGCAACGGTGGGTGGTGTGCAAAACTGTGTGAAGATTTCGGGCGAACACTCCAGTTCGTTCGAATCGCGCCGGGGACTAAGACAAGGTGATGGACTTTCGTGCCTGTTGTTCAACATTGTGCTAGAAGGTGTCATGCGGAGAGCCGGGTGTAACAGCCGGGGTACGATTTTCAACAGATCCAGTCAATTTATTTGCTTCGCGGATGACATGGACATTGTCGGCCGAACATTTGCAAAGGTGGCAGAACTGTACATCCGCCTGAAACGTGAAGCAACAAAAGTTGGACTGGTGGTGAATGCGTCAAAGACAAAGTACATGCTTGTGGGCGGAACCGAGCGCGACAGGGCCCGCCTGGGAAGCAGTGTTACGATAGACGGGGATACCTTCGAGGTGATCGAGGAATTCGTCTACCTCGAATTCTTGCTAACGGCTGATAACAATGTCAGTCGTGAAATACGAAGGCGCATCATCTGTGGAAGTCGGGCCTACTGCGGTTCCAGAAGAAACTGCGGTCAAAAACGATTCGCCACCGCACCAAATGTGTCATGTACAAGACGCTAATAAGACCAGTTGTCCTCTACGGACATGAAACTTGGACAACGTTAGAGGAGGATTTGCAAGTACTCGGAGTATTCGAGAGGCGGGTGCTTAGGACCATCTTTGGCGGTGTGCAAGAAGATGGTGTGTGCCGGCGAAGAATGAACCATGAGCTCGCCCAGCTGTACGGCGAACCCAGTATCCAGAGGTGGCAAAAGCTGGAAGGATACGATGGACAGGGCATATGGCAAGAATGCTGGAATGCAACCCTGCAAAGATGGTATTCGCTTTCGATCCGGCAGGTACGAGACGACGTGGAGCGCAGCGAGCAAGATGGGCAGACCAGGTGCAGAACGACTTGGCAAGCGTGGGGCGTATTCGAGGACGGAGAGAGGCGGCCTCGAACCGTGTATTGTGGCGTCAAATTGTTGATTCAGTGTTATCTGTTTAGATGTAGACTAAATAAATGAATTGTTTACATTTTCTAACACTGATAGCAAACCATGAACTGATCTCGGAATGCAGTCATGGACATATGTATATATATATATTTTAAACTTTATTAGAGTGATTTTTAAGATATTACAAAGTTCATCACTAGTCATGGATAGAGCTTACCAGGCTCTAGAACATCAATCTGGCATCAAAAGCAGACAACAGTCATCAACAACATTCTATGCAACTCTTTCCTTACTTGTTTCCACTCTTTGTTTACATTTTCTAACACTGATCTCATATAATTAATTGATCTTGGAATGCAGACATGGATAGAGCTTATCAGACTCTACACAGATAGGCACGGCAAATACTAGGTAAAGCGTACCATTGGTAGCGTACCTGAAGGAATAAAATAGACCCCATCTCGCGGTCCTTAGCCTCTTACCCAGCAACTCCTATCCCTACCTGCCCGTGGCCGGGATACGAGCAACCTTAGGGAAGATCAGTTAATCAACCCCGGTAGGAACTATGGTCGTATGCTGACAGGGAAGAGGGGGATTTCTCCTCTCCGGAGGTGCAAATCTTACTGAGCGTCTGTTCTCCATGACAGGATTGGCTCACAACAGCGTCTGTTCTACATGTTAGGGCGGCTGATCATCGTCCGAGTGCCAGCGAGGGACTCTAAGTGAAACTGTGCACCATGGTCCACCGGAAATAAGGAGGAATGGTCCTCCGGAAATTTAGGGGGTTTGGTGTCAGGCCCTGCAAGCCAGCCTTCAAAAAATCATAAGCAACGAACAATCAACAAGAGAGTACGGACCGGAACCATCGGCGAAGACAGATAGAAAAATCCACTGATATTTACGCTAGGAATCATGCACATAAATGGAACTTCATTATTAGCGTAATTCCAAACGGGATATAGCCTAAATATATACAATATTCGACGTGAACCGTCAAGATTGCATACAAGTTGTAAGCAATCTTGTTAGGAAGAGACCCATTTATGCGTAGAATAGCGTAAATTTCCGCATGTCAAGTTTTACGTGCTGTTTATTTTTCACTATTTTTTTCTGTGTAGAACATCAATCTTGCATCAAAATCAGACAAAGTCATCAACAACATTCTACTCAACAATTTCCTTACTTGTTCTCACTCTTCGTTTACATTAGCTCATATCATCAACTGAACTCGAAATGCAATCATGGATAGAGCTTACCAGGCTCTAGAACATCAATCTTGAATCAAAATCGAAAAAACAAAATATTCTACACAACTCTTTGCCTGCGGATACATCCAGATTTTATTAGAAGTTTAACAGGGCCCAAACCCCACCACATCCTAGGCAGGCAGTACAACTCGCAGATGGCCTGGGGAGGGATCGTCAAGCCCTTGGACATAGACCCTGCTGCCCGTACTATGCCTTGCTAAACATACTATGCCATTAAAAACACGATTTGATACCGAAAAAGCTGACGATCACGTTTTTCGGGATTTTAAACACTTTGCAGTATCCAGAAGGTATCTAAACCCGATGATAGCTGTAGCGCTGAACAATCAGGTGCACTTCTATTCTGACGTCGTCTGACAATTGTATGCCGTCTAGCATGCGTCGCAATTATCGAACGCCATTCGCTGAAACGAAAATATGTTGCAGTTATCGAACGACACTGTCCATACAAAATTCTTGGGAAAATCCATTGTCCGAACTTGTAATTTGGCCGAAAAAGTCGTTTTCCCTAACAGGTCATTTTTCCGAAATGGTCGTTTGACAGAATGGAACATTTGTCCGAAAATATCAGGTTATACGGCCAAATGTCAAGAACCGAACGGGGATTGTAATCCAAAATATCCATCCGTTTGGCCTTGACTTTTAAGTTGGAAAGCCTTATTGTCAAACGGCCGTTGAACGATATTTCGTAACCTCTCTGCATTTTAAGTCGATACTGGCCTTTAACACTCTAGTTCCCAAGACCGCCTTTAGACGGGGTGCTTTGATTATTTTTTTTGTAATTTTCAATTGATCAGATTTTGAAAAGTTTTTGATGTTGATCAATACTATGAACTTGAACTCATGTTTAAACGAAAACAAAAATTTGGGTTGTCATCGTCTTTTTGGCAAAATGATCAATTGAAGACAATATTTCCTATACGACTTACCTGCTTTTGTAAACAAAGATTCAAACATCGAGTTAACGAATCTGATAGCATTCCCACGCAAACCAACATTATCGATAGGTAGATGTAGGTTTCGGCTACCTGATGATGGCGTTGGTTAGCGGACAATCTTTGTTTACAAAAGCAGATAAGTCGTTTTGAAAATTTTCTCTTGAATTCAGCCGAACGACACTTTTCAAAGAAGGTCGCAAAAAGTACATTTTTAGATTAAATGAATCTGTCTGCCAAATGACAATTTTTAACAAAAGGCATTTTTGGTCAAGTGATCTTTTGGCTGTACATTGCTTCGGCCAAACTAAATTTTCGGTAAAACCATTTTTGACCTGATAACAGTTTCCGTTAAACGTCTAGTTTTGCTAAATTGTACCTGTTTAAATGTCTTTTGGCCTACAGGTCAGTATCGACCTGTAATAGGTCAGGCCTATTCGGCTAGATGACCCTTTCAACCAATCGACTATCGGTCTTAAGGTATGTTTGGTAAAATGGTATACCTGTCATAAGACGAGTTTATACAATCCCATTGAATTCCACCACTTAATTGTATCTTGACAGATACGTATTTCGACCTCAACAGTAAGGCCGTCTTCAGTGTCTCGTACTTGACTCGACTTCGAAGTCGAGTCAAGTACGAGACACTGAAGACGGCCTTACTGTTGAGGTCGAAATACGTATCTGTCAAGATACAATTAAGTGGTGGAATTCAATGGGATTGTATAAACTCGTCTTATGACAGGTGAAAACTTTCCACTAAAAAGCTCAAAATAATTTTCTTATCAAAATGGTATATTCGGCCAAACAACTTTCGGCCTAGTGGCCTTCGGTCAAACAACTTTTGCCCTAGTGGCATTCGGCCTCTAGGCTCTAGATCAGCGGTTCTCAAACTTTTTCTTATGATGTACCCCTTCGAACTTGTACATTCATTGAGGTACCCCAATTTTGTTTTTCGCTGTGATTGAAAATAAGCAAAGCTTATGGGATATATGTAAAACGGACTTGTGGCTTCCTATTAAATTTGACTTCATATTGAAAGCAGGCTTCCGAGCCTCTTGAAAGGAGGCTTCCGAGCCTCTTGAAAGGAGGCTTCCGAGCCTCTTGAAAGGAGGCTTCCGAGCCTCTTGAAAGGAGGCTTCCGAGCCTCTTGAAAGGAGGCTTCCGAGGCTCTTGAAAGGAGGCTTCCGAGCCTCTTGAAAGGAGGCTTCCGAGCCTCTTGAAAGGAGGCTTCTGGAGCCTCTTGAAAGGAGGCTTCAGACCTCTTGAAAGGAGGCTTCCAGGCCTCTTGAAAGGAGGCTTCTGAGCCTCTTGAAAGGAGGCTTCCTGAGCCTCTTGAAAGGAGGCTTCCAGCCTCTTGAAAGGAGGCTCTGAGCCTCTTGAAAGGAGGCTTCCAGGCCTCTTGAAAGGAGGCTTCCAGGCCTCTTGAAGGGCTCTGAGCCTCTTGAAGGAGGCTTCCTGAGCCTCTTGAAGGAGGCTCTGAGGCCTCTTGAAAGGAGGCTTCCAGGCCTCTTGAAAGGAGGCTTCCAGCCTCTTGAAAGGAGGCTTCTGAGCCTCTTGAAAGAAGGCTTCCTGAGCCTCTTGAAAGGAGGCTTCCTGAACCTCTTGAAGGAGGCTTCCGAGCCTCTTGAAAGGAGGCTTCCAGAGCCTCTTGAAAGGAGGCTTCGAGCCTCTTGAAAGGAGGCTTCTGAGCCTCTTGAAAGAAGGCTTCCTGAGCCTTTGAAAGAAGGATTCCAGAGCCTCTTGAAAGGAGGCTTCTGAGGCTCTTGAAAGGAGGCTCTGAGCCTCTTGAAAGGAGGCCTGAGCCTCTTGAAAGGAGGCTTCTGAGCCTCTTGAAAGAAGGCTTCTGAGCCTCTTGAAAGGAGGCTTCTGAACCTCTTGAAAGGTGGCCTGAGCCTCTTGAAAGGAGGCTTCTGAGCCTCTTGAAAGGAGGCTTCTGAGGCCTCTTGAAAGGAGGCTTCCTGAGCCTCTTGAAAGGAGGCTTCCTGAGCCTCTTGAAGAAGGCTTTGAGCCACTTGAAAGGTGGCTTTTGATTCTCTTGAAAGGAGACTTCTGAGCCTCTTGAAAGGAGGCTTCCGATTCTCTTGAAAGGAGGCTTCCGATTCTCTTGAAAGGAGGCTTCCGATTCTCTTGAAAGAAGGCTTCCGAGCCTTTTGAAAGAAGGATTCCGAGCCTCTTGAAGGGAGGCTTTCAAGACTCTTGAAAGGAGGCTTCCGAGCTTCTTGAAAAAAGGCTATCGAGCCTCTTGAAAGAAGGCTTTCAAGCCTCTTGAAAGGAGGCTTCGGAGCCTCTTGAAAGGAGGTTTCTGAGCCTCTTGGAAGGAGGCTTCCGAGCCTCTTGGAAGGAGGCTTCCGAGCCTCTTGAAAGGAGGCTTCTGAGTCTCTTGAAAGGAGGCTTTGAGTCTCTTGAAGGAGGCTTCTGAGCCTCTTGAAAGGAGGCTCTGAGCCTCTTGAAAGGAGGCTTCTGAGCCTCTTGAAAGGAGGCTTCGAGCTCTTGAAAGGAGGCTTCCTGAGCCTCTTGAAAGGAGGCTTCTGAGCCTCTTGAAAGGAGGCTTCCAGGCCTCTTGAAAGGAGGCTTCTGAGCCTCTTGAAAGAAGGCTTCCTGAGCCTTTGAAAGAAGGATTCTGAGCCTCTTGAAAGAGGCCTGAGCCTCTTGAAAGGAGGCTTCTGAGCCTCTTGAAAGGAGGCTTCCAGCCTCTTGAAAGGAGGCTTCTGAGCCTCTTGAAAGGAGGCTTCCTGAGCCTCTTGAAAGAAGGTTTCCAGAGCCTCTTGAAAGGAGGCTTCCAGGCCTCTTGAAAGGAGGCTTCTGAGCCTCTTGAAAGGAGGCTTCTGAGCCTCTTGAAAGGAGGCTTCCGAGCCTCTTGAAAGGAGGCTTCCGAGCCTCTTGAAAGGAGGCTGGAGCCTCTTGAAAGGAGGCTTCCAGAGCCTCTTGAAAGGAGGCTTCCTGAGCCTCTTGAAAGGAGGCTTCCGAGCCTCTTGAAAGGAGGCTTCCAGCCTCTTGAAAGGAGGCTTCTGAGCCTCTTGAAAGGAGGCTTCTGAGCCTCTTGAAAGGAGGCTTCCGAGGCCTCTTGAAAGGAGGCTTCCGAGCCTCTTGAAAGGAGGCTCTGAGCCTCTTGAAAGGAGGCTTCCAGCCTCTTGAAAGGAGGCTTGAGCCTCTTGAAAGGAAGCTTCCAGGCCTCTTGAAAGGAAGCTTCCAAGCCTCTTGAAAGGAGGCTTCCAGGCCTCTTGAAAGGAGGCTTCCGAGCCTCTTGAAAGAAGGCTGAGCCTCTTGAAAGGAGGCTTCCAGGCCTCTTGAAAGGACGCTTCCTGAGCCTCTTGAAAGGACGCTTCTGAGCCTCTTGAAAGGAGGCTTCTGAGCCTCTTGAAAGGAGGCTTCTGAGCCTCTTGAAGGAGGCTTCTGAGCCTCTTGAAAGGAGGCTTCTGAGCCTCTTGAAAGGAGGCTCTGAGCCTCTTGAAAGGAGGCTTCTGAGGCCTCTTGAAAGGAGGCTTCTGAGCCTCTTGAAAGGAGGCTTCTGAGCCTCTTGAAAGGAGGCTTCCAGCCTATTGAAAGGAGGCTTCCAGGCCTGTGAAAGGAGGCTTCCAGGCCTCTTGAAAGGAGGCTTCCAGGCCTATTGAAAGGAGGCTCCCTGAGCCTCTTGAAAGGAGGCATCCAGGCCTCTTGAAAGGAGGCCTCTGAGCCTCTTGAAAGGAGGCCTCCAGGCCTCTTGAAAGGAGGCCTGAGGCCTCTTGAAAGGAGGCCTCCAGGCCTCTTGAAAGGAGGCCTGAGCCTCTTGAAAGGAGGCCTCCGAGCCTCTTGAAAGGAGGCCTCTGAGCCTCTTGAAAGGAGGCCTGAGGCCTCTTGAAAGGAGGCCTCCAGGCCTCTTGAAAGGAGGCCTCCAGGCCTCTTGAAAGGAGGCTTGAGGCCTCTTGAAAGGAGGCTTCCGAGGCCTCTTGAAAGGAGGCTTCCAGGCCTCTTGAAAGGAGGCTTCCGAGCCTCTGAAAAGAGGGTTCCGAGCCTCTTGAAAGGAGGCTTCCAGGCCTCTTGAAAGGAGGCTTCTGAGCCTCTTGAAAGGAGGCTTCCGAGCCTCTTGAAAGGAGGCTTCCGAGCCTCTTGAAAGGAGGCTTCCGAGCCTCTTGAAAGGAGGCTTCCGAGCCTCTTGAAAGGAGGCTTCCGAGCCTCTTGAAAGGAGGCTTCCGAGCCTCTTGAAAGGAGGTGTTGGAAATTGCCAACACGGGGAAGGTTTTCCAAAATAATAACCCCGGAATAAAACGACCGTTGCTGGGGTTTACGATAAGGGGATTATTATTTTCCTGGAATGCATAATTCACGTTTGATTAGTTGTTTTCCTTGTACACATTTTCAATTTAGCTACAATTTAGTTACTATCTAATTTGTCTCACTTACGTTTAGTCCCAATTTGTAGCGATATGACTTGTTGAACCGGTCTAATGTTAAGCAGGATAGAATCGCAAGATTTGCGCTATGTTTCCGTACTACAGTTCCCGTACTATGTATCCGTACTGTAATTATGTTAGCCGTAGTTATTTGCATGTAATTAGATAAGTTAATTTAACTGTTTACCACATAAGTTCAGATTTTGTTCACTATATAGGTTGTAGGTTACATATTATAGGGTAAGAATCTTCTAAACTGCAATTCCTTTAAGCACAATAGTATAAATATAAGTATTATAATTACACTACTTAGAAATAATCAATATTTCAATGATTCCACAGCTAAATGTTTACTTTGCAGGCACGCTTTCTCGCTTTTGTTCTAGCTCCTATATCATTTGGTCTATCTGATAACGTGATAACTCACCGCACACAGAAGCAAGGCGGCCGTTCAATCCATCTCATATACGTACATATTTTGTTGCGGCGGTTAGGTAAAGACACTGTGATTTATAGAGGCGCGCTGGCGAACGTTCGCCAACAGTCCCCCCAGGTACGATGGCCGCTATGCCAGCTTAATCCGTAACGCGCCGTACGTCTAGCACGGCTAACTTGGCTACCGGTCGCTCGTAGATGCCGCAGGTTGTCCTCACCGTCGCTGATCTAGGTTGGCCATCCCGCCCGGGATGAATGCAGATCACTCGGCCTTTTGGCCAACAGTTTCGGGGTAATCTAGGGTCGATAATTATCACCACATCGTCGTTTTCTATCGGCTTGGTGTCCGTAAACCACTTCGTGCGGCGAGTTATCTCAGGCAAATAGTCGCTGACCCATCTTTGCCAGAACCGGTTGGCCTGAAGTTGAGATAATCGCCAGCATTGGCGTAGCGCCGTACCACTATCATCCATAGTGCACAGCGGTTTCACTCCATTAGACGACCCAACCAAGAAGTGGTTGGGCGTTAAAGCTGGTGCTGAGTCGTCTTCTACGGGAACATGTGTCAGAGGTCGGGAGTTGATGGTGTTCTCCACTTCTGTTAACAGATTCCGCAGCACTTCATCCGTCAAGTTTCTTGTTCGGAGAATGGTCATCAAATTCTTTTTAACGCAGCCGATGAGGCGCTCCCAACTGCCGCCCATATGCGGCGAGGAAGGAGGAAGAAAATGCCAACTGGTTTCTGCATCCACAAACTCCTTCATTATTTCGTCATGATCGACAGTACCCTCCGCTGCGCTGTTTTGATTTCTCGGTTGGCCCCGACGAAATTTGTACCTCGATCGCTGTAAAAGGTTCTTGGCCTCTCCCTTCGCGAGATGAAGTTACGTAGTGCCATAACGCATGAATCGGTGGTCAGTGAATGGGCGACTTCAATATGAATGGCGCGGGTCGTAAGGCAAGTGGCCAGCATACCCCAACGCTTTTCTACTCGGCGACCGACGACAGTCTCGTATGGTCCGAAAAAATGCGAAGGCATGTAGTCGAGCTGCGGGTAGATCAGCCATGATTGGCACTTTTGGATCGACTCTGTCGTTCTTGCAGCGTTGGCAGTTAATTCGGACGTTGATGAAGGCTGTGCGCAGCTTCGGAATACTGTATTTCTGTCGAATTTCGTTGATTACGGTCTCGTGGTTCTGATGGTGTAATTTTTGGTGGAAATGTGCAATAATCAATTTGGTGGTTGGGTGGTCACGTGGAAGGATAATTGGATTTTTGGCGTCTTCAGTTGCGTAATCGCAGTTGGTGATGCGGCCTCGCATTCGTAAAACTCCATTCTGGTCCAGCCAAGGTGATTTTTGGTGCAGCGGGCTTGTTTTTGGTAACGGTGTTTTAAGCGGCAGCGTCGACTCATCTTGCGATCGTTGGAGAAGAGCGACTTCATCGGGATAACTTTCCAACTGCGCCTGGCGTAGTAGATATGATTCAGCCAAGTTTATTTCTGAGCTGGAAAGAGGGCAGCTTGTTATAGACTTCTTCAAGCGCTTCAATTTGCAATTATTGGAGAAACGTTGCACAAACGCAATGACTCGAACTAATCGACCCCAATTGGAGAAGTCGTTCACTTGTACGATGGGATCGGATGCGGTGAAGTGTGCCATTGCACTAGGACGGAGTTCGAGGTCGGTGGTTCCTGAGCCTTTCGACGTGCGTGGCCAATGGTCTTCGGCGAGATACAGAAATTGTGGGCCGTTGAACCATCTCGCTTGGGGCTTCAGATTTGGAAGTCCTTTCCATTTTGTTCCATCATCCGCAACGTTCAGATCGGTGGGAACGTATCTCCATTCGGCCATCTCCGTCAGCTCGAGAATTTCGCTAACCCGAAACGCTACGAATGGTGAGTAACGGCGGTGGTCAGATCTGATCCAGCACAGGGTATCTTGGGAATCAGACCAGAAAACTCGACGGGTAATGTGGATCGTGAGGGCTTCGGAGAGTGTTCGGGCAAGTCGAGAGCCGATCAGGGCCGCCTGAAGCTCTAGGCGAGGTATAGAGAGGAATTTCAATGGCGCGACTCGGGTTTTGGCGGCGACTATTTTGCACTCGACAACATCCTGATGGTTGAATCGTAAGTAGCAGGTAGCCGCGATACCGTTTTCACTTGCATCTACGAATGTGTGAAGCTGTATGTCTCTATAGTGGATGCTTGACTCGCTGATGTAGCACCGAGAAATGCTGATCTTTTCAATTGTAGGAAGGACTTTGAGCCAGGTTTGCCATCTTTCGAAAATGGTTTCATTGACTTGGTCATCCCAGCCGATGCCGGAACGCCAGACTTCCTGAAGCAGGATTTTCAAATACATTAGAAATTGGGCAATTAACCCAAGCGGATCGAACACGGACATAAGTACACGCAGCATTTGTCGTTTTGTTGGCCGGTGTTGGCCCTCCAGCAGCGCTCGGCCGTATCGGTCCCACCCAACCTTGTAGGTAAAGGTGTCTACGTCGGTGCACCACCACATACCAAGCACCTTCTCCGTGGCTAATTCCGGTGAAAGATCGAGGTTCTTTTCTTCAGTGTTGTTCTCCTCTAAGGCCTCAGCGACGCGTTTGGAGTTGCTGATCCAATTACGGATTTCAAAGCCACCAGCTGCGTGTACCTCTTTCACTTGCAATGCGAGTTCGACAGCTTCTTTCTCTGTTGCCACACTCACCAGCATGTCGTCAACGTAGTGCCGTTTCTGGATCACTTCAACCGCCGCTGGATAATCCCCCTTGAAGCGCTCGGCGTTTAGGTTTTTCACGAACTGGGCGCTGCTAGGGGAGCAGCAGGCCCCGAATGTCATCACCTGGAGAACGTTTACGGAGAGGGTCTCATCTTCATCATACCAGAGGAACCTCTGGCACTGCTGGTCTTCCGGACGCATGAGCACTTGCAGGAACATTTCGCGCACATCTCCAGTTAGAGCGACCCGGCCTTCACGGAATTGTACCAGTATGGTAAACAGCTCGCTGAGTTGATCCGGTCCTTTGAGTAGCGCGGAATTAAGGGATATTCCGTGGGCTACTGCAGCGGCATCCCACACCATACGGATCTTGCCTGGCTTATTGGCGTTCGTTACCGGAAATATAGGTAGATACCACGTCCGGGGGAAGTTTTTGGAACGTTCTTCATCGGTGACCTTCCTCGCATAGCCCTTTTTGACGAAATCGATTATCTTCTTGTTGAGGGCGTCCGCTAGTTGGAAGTCTTTATCCATTCTTTTCTTGAGACACTGCAGTCGTCGGAGGGCCATCGGAAAACTGTCCGGCAGCCGAACATTGTCGTAGCGCCACAACAAGCCAGTTTCGTAGCGTTTTCCCTTCAGCACTGTGCGGTCTTCGAGCAGATTCTGCGCCCGCTCTTCTTCTGCTGAGACGAGACGTTTCTTCGGCTGAACAACTCCCAGGCTGTCTACTGCGAAGTATTCCTTCATCATTTTATGTAGGTCCTCGTCCGAAGACGGGCCGCAGGCGCAGATGTGAAACACAGAGTGTACTAAATTGGTGGCGTTGTTGTGACTCCCTCCACCACAAATTGTCCAACCTAACCGCGTTTTAACAGCGATCGGCTCGTGCAGTGCACCCTCGCGGCTCTTTTTAACAAGGCTGAGGTGCTGATCCTTCATTCCGATGAGGATTCTTGACCGGACATCTTGGTGACCGGCAGACCATTAAGATGTTGGTACAGACAAGTCAGACAACTCTTCGAAACTTTAAGACTGAGTCGGAAGGAGTAATTCAGCAACTGTGCGTACCCCTTGCATGGTGTACATCTTGGAGTCGTGTTTTGAACCTATCTCAAGCTTGACATTCTTTGAGTCGTCCTCTCGACGCTTCGCTCCTCCAGTCCAAAGCAAGCATAGCGGGGCCGCATCTCCCTCAAGTTGTAGCTCATCCGCCAGTTCCTTGTCGAGCAAGGTGAGCTCGGACCCGTCGTCCAGGAAGGCGAATGTTTCAATTGATCGGTGTTTACCGTGCAGCACTACGGGTAGGTAGCGGAACAACACCTGACTAGTGGTAATCCGATGGGAATGGCATCCGTGCTCGCCCAAGTTCGGAGCTGGTATAGGTTCTTGACGCTGGATCGGCGATAATTTGCTTGTGTCGGTCGATAAAGTATTCAACGGCAGCGATGGTCATTATGCAGCAATTCGTGATGCTTCAACTCGCAGCCATTCTTCCCACACAATTTGGCTTGACATCCACCCTTATGTTGGCGTAGACACCGGCGACAGAGCCCTAGATCTCGAACCATCGCCCAGCGAGAATCGCGAGTGAAACGTGTGCATTTGGTGATCGATTTGCAGCTTCCTTTGCAAACTAGGCAGCTATCGTCTGCAGTTTTCGCGTTGGATAGCGCTGCGAAGCGATGGCCTTTCGATACTTCCTCGGTGTGAGCATTGACGAAGGAGTTGCTCTTCTTGGCTGTGCGTGAGTCGTTACGCAGAGTTTTGGATTCGAGTGTGGTGTTCGGAATGGTAACAGCGCTAGCAGCTTCTGCTAGAGAGTAGAGCCAGCTGCTGAAAGACGGTAAATTGACCGTAGGTAGCGATAATCGGTACTGCGCCCAATTTAACTTGATCGATGGTGGAAGCTTGTTGACGAGTTGGTGAAGGAAGGTCATATTGTAGAAGTATTCTTCCAATCCACATGCGTCGACGGTTGCGCAGAAGTTTTCAACGCTGACGGCAAAATCTACGATGGCTTCTAATTTGTCCTCCCTCAATGCGGGAAGGGAGTTGATTTTAGACATCATGGAATGGACGATCACCTCCGGTTGCCCAAATAACATTTTGAGCGTCGACATAACCCCGCTGACGTTCGATGGATGTAGCAGCCGGCTTTTGACTGCTTCATGCGCTCGACCCTTCAAGCTTCGCTGCAAGCGGACGATATTTTCCTCTTTGGTGAATCCACACAGAGCGGTGGTGCTATTGAAGGTAGATAGGAACAGAGGCCACTCTTCTGGATTTCCAGAAAAGGTTGGAAGATCCTTTGAAATAGCTTGTCGGGCGGCCAACCGCTGGCGAGAGATCGAATACGGTTCAGCTGCTTCCTCTTGATCTTGGTTGTAGAGTTGGTGGCCTCGCAACGTAGATGAATGAGGATGATTTTGCTGATGAACCGAATGCCGGTTCGAGACTGGGACAAATCGTTGATACTCTGGAACCGGTGGGTTACGTGAGAACCGATGCAACGGATCTTCTTCCGAGCTGTGGACGATGGTAGGTGCAGCCACTCTACCTGAATAAGGCAACTGTGCCATGGAAACCCGTCGCGAAGGTTCAACCCTTGGGATGGGTTGATACTGTTCCTGTAATGGAGCTTGACTTGTTGTGCCGAGAGCTAACTGTTGCATTCCGGCACTCAAAGCCGGTGGATCTACGTTGTAGCTCAGCATGGACTCCGGTGCTGGGAATGGATCAGGGGGATTAGGCTCTGGTAGCGATGAGCGAGTACTACCAATCCGTGCAACTGCTGGGTTCCATAGTTGCATTTTACCAGCGTGCATGGTCGGTTCGATCTGGCTCTCAACATTGGAGGCGATGGGCACACCGCGGGCCGCGTTCGTAGATGCGATCCAGTTCTGCGTTCTGCTCATTGATCCATTCTTAGACGAGCCATTTTCACTCATAGCTTGCTCCAACAGTTGATATTTCTGCTCCAGGAATGCCCTTTCCTTTTAGCTTCCTCCGCTGCGATTGCTCGTTGTCGCTCTGCTTCACACCGCTCGACGTTCCGCATGTCCTCCAGCATTTGAAGCTTTAGCTTAGCGAGAGCTTGTGAAGATCGACTTGAAGACACCGATGAGGCCTTGGTTCCGTTTCGAGACGGAGACACAATCCACTGCAGCGAAGTGACGAACGGTGCTTGATCTGCTCCCTTGGGTTGGTTTGACTCGTTGGCGGCAAGCGATAAACCTAGTTGACTAGCTGTTATCTCAGGTCGCTGCGGCTGATGTCGTTGCTGTGGATGCTGCTGGTTCGATTTGGACGATGGACCACCTCGTTGCTGAAGAAAAGCCGCAGTAGAACTGGTTTCCTGGACACCTTTCGCAGATTCGCATTTGGCACAACTCCAGGGAAAATTCTCTATCTGCTGCGTGACTCCTACACACTGGAAGTGATGCCATTTAGAACACACGTCGCATTGCACCATTTCGGCTGAATCCAGTCCACGACACACCTGGCATGTTCTTCCGGGATGAGACTCCTCCGGATCAGCCGTGACCACCACTTGCACACCACCATTTGCACCTAGATTTGCACTTTTTACCTCACCAACCACTCTTCCCGACCGTAGGGTTCGACTTGACATGACCGATTCGGATTTGACGCGAAATTCGTTTTCGTATATAAACGAAAATAATAAATTGTTGGAAATTGCCAACACGGGGAAGGTTTTCCAAAATAATAACCCCGGAATAAAACGACCGTTGCTGGGGTTTACGATAAGGGGATTATTATTTTCCTGGAATGCATAATTCACGTTTGATTAGTTGTTTTCCTTGTACACATTTTCAATTTAGCTACAATTTAGTTACTATCTAATTTGTCTCACTTACGTTTAGTCCCAATTTGTAGCGATATGACTTGTTGAACCGGTCTAATGTTAAGCAGGATAGAATCGCAAGATTTGCGCTATGTTTCCGTACTACAGTTCCCGTACTATGTATCCGTACTGTAATTATGTTAGCCGTAGTTATTTGCATGTAATTAGATAAGTTAATTTAACTGTTTACCACATAAGTTCAGATTTTGTTCACTATATAGGTTGTAGGTTACATATTATAGGGTAAGAATCTTCTAAACTGCAATTCCTTTAAGCACAATAGTATAAATATAAGTATTATAATTACACTACTTAGAAATAATCAATATTTCAATGATTCAACAGCTAAATGTTTACTTTGCAGGCACGCTTTCTCGCTTTTGTTCTAGCTCCTATATCATTTGGTCTATCTGATAACGTGATAACTCACCGCACACAGAAGCAAGGCGGCCGTTCAATCCATCTCATATACGTACATATTTTGTTGCGGCGGTTAGGTAAAGACACTGTGATTTATAGAGGCGCGCTGGCGAACGTTCGCCAACAGGAGGCTTCCGAGCCTCTTGAAAGGAGGCTTCCGAGCCTCTTGAAAGGAGGCCTTCGAGCCTCTTGAAAGGAGGCTTCCGAGCCTCTTGAAAGGAGGCTTCCGAGCCTCTTGAAGGGAGGCTTCTGAGCCTCTTGAAAGGAGGCTTCCGAGCCTCTTGAAAGGAGGCTTCCGAGCCTCTTGAAAGGAGGCTTCCGAGCCTCTTGAAAGGAGGCTTCCGAGCCTCATGAAAGGAGGCTTCCAAGCCTCTTGAAAGGAGGCTTCCGAGCCTCTTGAAAGGAGGCTTCCGAGCCTCTTGAAAGGAGGCTTCCGAGCCTCTTGAAAGGAGGCTTCCGAGCCTATAGAAAGGGGCTTCCGAGCCTCTCGAATGGAGGCTTCTGAGCCTCTTGAACGGAGGCTTCCGAACCTCTTGAAAGGATGCTTCCAAGCCTCTTGAAAGGATGCTTCCGAGCCTCTTGAAAGGAGGCTTCCGAGCCTCTTGAAAGGAGGCTTCCGAGCCTCTTGAAAGGAGGCTTCCGAGCCTCTTGAAAGGAGGCTTCCAAGCGTGGGCGTAGCCAGGACTTCGATTAGGGGAGGGGGGGTCAAATTGTGTAGGTCTTCTGAATCGTAGTTTTATAAAAACACATGAATATTAGTGCTTGGTACTTTTTCCTTCTAAGCTTCAAACACTTTGAAACCAAATCCACAACCAACAGTAAAGGCTGAATCTCAACAGCGCGTTGCGCGTCAGCGTTGAAGTCAGCGTTTTGTACTAAAACGTTATGCCAATAAACGTGACGCATTCACGCCCGGATTCTTCAGGAATGCCTCCAGCAATTTCTTCGGCAATGTCTTAAGGAATTCCACCATTAATTTCACCGGGAATTGACCGAAAATTCCACCATTATTTACTCCGAGAAATCCTCCACGAATTCTTTTATAAGTACTGCTGGGAATTCTTCAGATAATTCTTTCATGCTGTTTCTCATAAAAAAAATCTGAATGATTGCACCGTGGAATTCCTAAGAATATTCCTTGGAAATTCCGCGGAATTGCCAATAAACGTTCCTGAGAATTTCGCGAAAAATCTTCGAACTTCCTGTGTAAATTCCATAATTTCTTCCGTGAAAGTTTCGAATAATTTCTTGTGAAAATTTCAAAGAATTTCTCCAGGAATACAGAAATTATACCGAAAATAAAATCAACAATGGAATTTTTGGAGGAGTTCCTAGATTAATTCCCAAAGAAATCCAGAAAGAATTCCGGTGGAAACTTCAAGATTTCCACTGGACATCCTGCAGGAGTTTCTTCGAAAATTCCTCCGGGAATTCTTCCAGGAGTTCAACCGGCAGATCCTCCAAGAATTACTCCAGGATTTCCTCCGAGAATTATTCCGGTAGTTCTATCGGCAGTTCCTAGGGCAGGGCTCTCTGAAAATTCTTCCGGGAATTTCTCCAGAATTTCCTCCGGGAATTATACAGAAATTCCTCCAGAAGCTCCTCCGAGAATTCCTCTGGGAGCTCTTCAAGGAATTCTCCGGGAGATCCTCTGATGATGCTACATACCTGCTACATACCCCTACAAAGGTTTCAGCTAGATGAGATTTGTCTATAAGATGAATTCTCCAAGATTTTTTCCGAGAAGTCTTCTAGTAGATTCACTGGCAGTTCCTCCGGAGATTCATTTAAAAATTCTCCCGGAGTTTCTTTAGAAATTCCTTCGGGTGTTCCACCAGTAGCTCTTCCAGGAGATCATTCAGGCTTTTTCAGGAAATCATTTAGGCTTTCTTCAGAAAATTAGCTGGAATACCTCTCGAAGTTCTTCCGACAGTTTCTCTGGGAGTTCCTCCGGGAGGTCCTCTAGGAATTCTTCTAGGAGTTTCTCCTGAAATTCCTCCGGGAGTTCTTACGGGAGCTCCTCCGGCAGTTTTTATGAGCATTTCTCCGGGAGTTTCACCGGCAGTTCCTTTGAGAAGGAACTCCCGGAGTAATTTCCGGAGGAACTCCCAGAGGAATTTCTGTAGGAATTCCCAGAGAAAGTAGGGAGGAGAAAGAGGAATTTTCGGAAGAACCGCCAGAGGAACTTCTAGGTGAATTTATTGAAGAACTACAGGAAAAATTTCCGGAGGAAATCCTGGAGGAACTCTCGTAAGAACTTCTAGATGAATTCCAGGACAAACTCCTGGAAGAATTCTTAAAGGACCTCCTGGAGGAGCTCCCAGAGAAATTTTCCGAGGAACTCCTGAAGGAATTTGTAGATAAATTCCCAAAGAAAGCCTTAATAAACTCCTGAAAGAAAGTCAGAATGAATTTCCGGACGAACTACTAGTGGAACTCCCGGAGGAATTTTCAAAGGAGCAGCCGATGCAATACCCGGAGTTGAATTTCTAGAGGAACTTCCGAAATCCCATTTCCCTTGAAATTCCTGCCAAATATCCTCAAAGAACCCCCAGTGAAGTTCCTGGAGAAATTACTAGAGGGACTTTTGGAAAAACTCCTGAGGGAGCTCCCGGAGGAACTCCCACAAGCACTTCCAGAGGAATTCTCACAAGGTAGTACTGAAATAAATATTGGAGAATTTCATGAAGGAATTTCTGGAGAAATATCAGAAGGAGTTCCCGAAAAAATACCAGGAGGAATTAATGCAGAAATTACCAGATGAATTCCAGAAAGTATTCCCAGATGAATTGCTGTTCTATGTTTGTTCTGAAGAAATTCCTGGAAGAACTCTTGGAAGATATCCAGGAGGAACTCTAACATTAATTTCCGAATGAAATTCAGGAGTAAATTCCGAGTGAAGTCCAGAAAGAATTCTAGGACAATTTCGCGGAAAAAATCCCGGAGAAATTCCTGAAGGAAGAGAAGAATTTCCGGGGAAATACTTGGACGAATTCTTGGAGAAATTCCTAAAAAAATTCTAGAGGAATTCTTGAAGGATATTCTGAAATAATTGCGGAAAGAATTCCAAAATGTAATTCTAGAGGATTTTGCTATTGAATTTAGGAGGTATTCCCAAAAAAAATCCTGGAAGTTATCCAGGAGGAATTTAAGGAAAAGTTCTTGGAGGAATGACCGGAGCAGTTTCTTATAGATTAGCAGATGAAATTATGGAGCGAAATCGGAGGATTTCCGTAATAAATTACTGAAGAAACTTCTAGTGGAATTTTGGGAGGAAATTCCGTATGGAGGAACTCTAGAATGCATTTCTGAAGGGAATGTCGCATATTTTCCTGGAAGAATAGCCGAAGAAATGTCTAGAAGTAAACTTGAAGGGAAGAAAAGAAATCTTCAAGAAACTTCCACATGAATTTCCTAAAAAAAATTAGTTGGGGTTTTCTAGATAAGGAGAAATTACAATTACAGGAGAAGGATTTTCAAACGATTTTCAGAGGAATTTGTGGATAACTTTCCGGAGGAATTTAGAAGTTCCCAGGGGAGCTTCTAGAAGGATTTCTAGGAGAATTCTTGAGCCCGAAATGTTTCGAGTTGTTTTAAAATTTCATATAGTATGGATCCTGGATACCCTTATAAGTTTTTTGGGAGTCTTTTGAATTTCAAAAACCTATTTCTGAATATGATTGGATTGTAAAGTTCACATCTTTAAGCGAATTCATTTCAGTACCCGTTCAATCTTTCCACCATTTAGGCTACGCCCTTGCTTCCGAGCCTCTTGAAAGGAGGCTTCCGAGCTTCTTGAAAGGAGGCTTCCGAGCCTCTTGAAAGAAGGCTTCCTAGCCTTTTGAAAGAAGGCTTCCTAGCCTTTTGAAAGGAGGCTTCCGAGCCTCTTGAAAGGAGGCTTCCGAGCCTCTTGAAAGGAGGCTTCCGAGCCTCTTGAAAGGAGGCTTCCGAGCCTCTTGAAAGGAGGCTTCCGAGCCTCTTGAAAGGAGGCTTCCGAGCCTCTTGAAAGGAGGCTTCTGAGGCTCTTGAAAGGAGGCTTCCGAGCCTCTTGAAAGGAGGCTTCTGAGCCTCTTGAAAGGAGGCTTCTGAGGCCTCTTGAAAGGAGGCTTCCAGCCTCTTGAAAGGAGGCTTCTGAGCCTCTTGAAAGGAGGCTTCCGAGCCTCTTGAAAGGAGGCTTGAGCCTCTTGAAAGGAGGCTTCCGAGCCTCTTGAAAGGAGGCTTGAGCCTCTTGAAAGGAGGCTTCTGAGCTCTTGAAAGGAGGCTTCTGAGCCTCTTGAAAGGAGGCTTCTGAGCCTCTTGAAAGGAGGCTCTGAGCCTCTTGAAAGGAGGCTTCCTGAGCCTCTTGAAAGGAGGCTCTGAGCCTCTTGAAAGGAGGCTCTGAGCCTCTTGAAAGGAGGCTTGAGCCTCTTGAAAGGAGGCTTCTGAGCCTCTTGAAAGGAGGCTTGAGCCTCTTGAAAGGAGGCTTCTGAGCCTCTTGAAAGGAGGCTTCTGAGCCTCTTGAAAGGAGGCTTCTGAGCCTCTTGAAAGGAGGCTTCTGAGCCTCTTGAAAGGAGGCTCTGAGCCTCTTGAAAGGAGGCTTCCTGAGCCTCTTGAAAGGAGGCTTCTGAGCCTCTTGAAAGGAGGCTTCCTGAGCCTCTTGAAAGGAGGCTTCTGAGCCTCTTGAAAGGAGGCTCTGAGCCTCTTGAAAAGAGGGTTCCGAGCCTCTTGAAAGGATGCTTTCTAGCGTCTTGAAAGGTGGCTTCCGGGCCTCTTGAAATGATGCTTTCGAGTTTCTTGAAAGGAGGCTTCCGAGCCTCTTGAAAGGAGGCTTCCGAGCCTCTTGAAAGGAGGCTTCCGAGCCTCTTGAAAGGAGGCTTCCGATCCGAGCAAAGTCTGACATTAAATGAGGACAAATAGAAAAGATGTTTTTGTATCAACCCTACAAACATGTGCAGCTGATAGGTTACTTATTCTACCAAAAACAGCCTTTTGCAGGTTAAAAACTAGCTTATTCAGCATGAATTGTTTGTTGGTAGAAAAAAAATATAAGGGGCTGTCCATTAGACCTCTTCATGTTTTCAAAAAGTATCGAAAATTCAACCGGTCAGCCCAGAATCACAATTCTTATGCTAAAATAAGCCTCCTGTCAAATTTTCAGCTGATTCGGATAAAATTTCGAGGTGGCTCAAGTCAATTTAGTGTTTTAAAGCTATTTTCAATTTTGGAAAAAATCCAACAAGAGATATAAACGTCGAAAACTATCGCAACAACCTCTATACGGAAGCTTTTGGTGTGCTCTATAAGTCTTGTGAACATTGCTATTCGTTCCGTTCACGTTTTGTCCATGTAAAAGTGATTTTCAAGCTTTTAAGTGCATAAAAATACTGTTTCCCTTAAAAGTCGTTGTTCTACAAAATTCTTGAATTTATGACAAATGATTGCTAATTTATTATATTATTATTCCTCTTTTTCCCTGAAAATTTTAGTAATATAATTGTTGATGTGCGATTTACCGTTAAATTCTTAAAAATCAGAAGCTGAACATTTGTCACAAATTTGCACGTTAGGATTTCTTTGAACAAGTTGTTCGAACAAAACAAAAATCAAATCATATGATATTTGATGCTTACAACAAACGACTTCCATATTTTGTTAATTTCATCATACGTCTGCATGCTTTTAACATTGAGTGCATCGTAGTAACAAGTGAAATCGAAGCTTCTTTGTTTGAACAACTTGTTTGGAGAAATCTCAGCGTGCAAATTTATGACAAATGTTCAGCTTCTGATTTTTTAGAATTTAACGGTAAATCGCACATCGACAATTATATTACTAAAATTTCCAGGGAAAAAAGAGGAATAATAATATAATAAATTAGCAATCATTTGTCATAAATTCAAGAAATTTGTAGAACAACGACTTTTGGAGGAAGCAGTATTTATATGCACTTAAAAGCTTGAGAATCACTTTTACATGGACAAAACGTGAACGGAACGAATAGCAATGGTTACAAGACTTGTAGAGCACACCAAAAGCTTCCGTTAAGAGGTTGTTGCGATGATTTCCGGCGTTTATATCTCTCATAAGTTTTTCTTTCAAAATTGAAAATGGCCCGAATCGAGCCACCTCCAAATTTTATCCGAATCAGCTGAAAATTTGAGCGGAGACTTATTTTAGCATAAGAATTGTGATTCTGGGTTGACCAATTGAATTTTCGATACTTTTTGAAAACATGAAGAGGTCTACTGTCCATACACCACGTAGACAGGTTTTGGTCAGTTTTAGATACCCTCCTCTCTCAGCGTGTACAACTGCTCATATACATTTTCCAAAATGTGTATTTGTGTATGTGTAAAGGTGACATTCATCATACCCCCTCACCCTAAACTGTCCACGAGGTATGTGGACAGCCCCTCATTGGTTTCAAAATGTTGGTCTCTATGATTGATTACTTATATTGATTTAAGTTTGCTGTTGATTTTTAAATTATACAAACTGATTATTTATTTCATTATCTAGAACCAAAATCAAAATCAGTTTTGATCTCATCGACAGCAGCAATAGTTCGCAATTTGATGACACAGTAAGAGATTTTACTGCTGGAGATTTTGTTATTTTAACCGTTGAAACGAACAAAAGAATATCAAACTGAGTAATCAAAATCAGCGACTCCTCAACATCAAAACATGTTATTGATTTGATCTCAATATTTGCTCGGGGAGCCTGTTGAGAATTGAAAGAATGCTGCCGAGCCTGTTGAAAGGAGGTTTTGGAATTTCTCGCTTATAGGGAGGCTCAAGCCCTTTGCAACGAAACTACTGAGATTTTTAGAAAAGGTCTCCATGCCTCTGAAATGGGACCTTCCTAACCTTTTAGATTCAAGATTTTAGTCACTCGACGTTTTGTGTTTTTGATCTTTTGTGTCAGAGCCCCTCCATTACGCATTTCTGTCCGATGCTCTAGATGTAAGTTAAATAATGAATTAACAATGTAACAAATCTTCCAATAAAATAATTTACAATTTACGTTTTCAATTGCGCATAGTTCAGTTATGTTGTAATCAATGCATTTTTGAAATAATTGTCAGGGGTATCTAATGTCAGCAAGTAAAGACGAAGAATTATTTTATTTTATTTCTCCCATGATCCATCTACATTTACAGGATGGAGCAAACCAGCCGCCACGGTATGATCGGAGAATACGTCACATTCGTTGTATTCGTGGTCACAACGGTTTTGATCCCGTTGTGGGGTCGTTTTTTCGGCAGCAAGGAAAAAACTAAAGCCGAGTACGTGTTTGGAATGGGAACGATTTCAGTCGGAGCAATGATGCTGTCGATTGCGAGAGGAACCCTGGGCGTCCGGTCACTGATCGGTTACCCAAGCGAGCTGTTCTACCGAGGATCAGCCATGTGGGAAACTTTGTACGGCATGGTAACCGCCTATCCGATCGTTTGCTATGTATTCATTCCGGTGTACTTCAACTTGGGCATTACTTCGGTTTATCAGTATCTGGATTTGAGGTAAATTATTTTTGTTTTTTTTTTCATTTTTATATTTTAAACAAACGATCGTTCTTCTCCTGTAGATTCAACAGTCGCTTGGTTCGCTGCCTTGCGTCGGGGACATACGTTGTCCGTGCGCTGCTAAATCTGGGTGTCACTCTTTATACTCCAGCCGTTGCTTTGAACACAGTCGCTGGTGTCCCGCACTGGGCTTCACTGCTTTTAATCACGGTCATCACCATCTCGTTTATCCTCCTGGGAGGTCTCAAAGCAGCAATCACAGCGGATGTGATTCAAGGTATCACCATGATTGTGATAATGATTGCAATTATTGCACAGTCCATGTTTAGTGCCTGGAGTGTGGAGAAGATCCTCACCGTTCCAATTGAGCAAGGTAACAGAGGTTCAATATTAATTATAATTAAAACTAACCGGATTTGTTTTTCATAGATCGATTAACATTTTTCAACTTCACGGGGGATTTCACCGTTCGGGTGGACACCACATCGGCTTGGCTAGGACAGCTGTTCATGTCACTGAGCATATTTGGGTGTCAGCAGAGCTTTGTTCAGCGTTACCTCAGCATGGGTTCATTCCAGGAAATCCAACACACATTGATGATCAACATTCCAATCATCATTATCTTGTTCACGTTGGTTTGGACCGTTGGGATGGGGATTTTCTCGGTGTACGCGGAATGTGATCCCTTGATGGCGGGATTTATCAATAAAATTGATGAAATTGTTGGTTTTTTCGTACAGGATAAATTTAGTTATCTTCCGGGGTTCCTGGGGCTTTTCATGGGATCACTTCTGAATGGGGCTTTGACATTGAACGTGTCGAATATCAACGCAGCAGCGATCGTCACTTGGGAAGACTTCCTGGCTCCACTTCCATATTTCAAGGATACTCGCGACAAGAAACAACTTCACATGATCAGACTGATCGGTGCGGTGTATGGAGTAATTGTTTTGGGAATCGCTTTCAGCGTTGGATTTTTATCCGGTGTGATTGAGGGTAGTATGTTGATGACCTCGGCTACATCCGGTCCGTTGCTAGGAGTTTTCTTGTTGGCAATGTTAGTTCCAGTCGCTAATTGGAAAGGAGCTGCCAGCGGAATGATTATTTCTCACATGGTAACTCTGTGGATCACATTCGGTGGGTTGACGATCGATAAAGAGACGCCGTTGCTTCCTACGTCGGTTGAGGTTAGTCATGCATGGAAACATTTGAAAATTAAATATTAAAAACCCAATATCTTAACTTTTTTTCAGGGTTGCTCTAATGAATCTTTCTCCAATAGAATTGGTCAGTTATCCGATACGTGGTTTGCATCTTCTGTTGGTACAACGGATGGCTTCCAAGACGTTTTCAATCACAATGGCACCAATCAATCGCGACAATTTCCGGAAAATATATACGCCATATCCTACATGTATTACAGCTTAATTGGAACGTTCATTACCATGATGGTTGGTACCATGGTCAGTGTTCTAACCGATAATCCAGAAGAAGATGCCTATGATCAGCGGTTGCTCTTTTCGCCGGTTTACGAACTTAGTCGAGCTTGGCCAGGCGAAGAGCGGCATTATGTCTACAATCCAAAAATCAAAGCCAAATCTATTGAAAAATCAGGAACAGAGTTCAATGGAGCATATAGTGAGAAGCCTGAGAGGAAAGTTTAATGTTATTTATAAAAGTCGAAATAAAATTCTTTGAATATGCTTTATGGTTTTTCTTTCAGCCTTGGCAGTCTGTAAAAGCAGCAAAAACGAGTTTGCCTTTACATCCGACGGTTTCGGTTTTATATTAAACCTTTTTCAAGGAATCTAAAAAATATTTCAAATAATAACTTTTGTCGGTTCAGCACCCTAATTCTACTACTTACAGAGGCTCGCTTTTTTGTTAAAACATGGACATGTTCCATATACGTTCGTCTGGTTAATCAAAATGGCGCCCACCCCGGCTTTAAAGATAGTTTAGTTTTAGTCTTTTCTATTTTCAAGTTCGACAACCAACACTATGCACAAGTATTTGGAACGGCCATGGGAAACCCATTATCATCCCATGTAGCAGATTGGGTAATGGAAGCGCTACTGGATAATGTATCCCGTTCATTAAGAATTTCACTACCATTCCTAAAGAAATACGTGGACGATCTAGTTACAGCCATCCCTTTGGACCATTTACAACACATCTTGGATGTCTTCAACAGCTATGATGTCCACATCCAATTCACACACGAACTGGAAGTGGATAACAAATTACCCTTCCTGGACATGCTTCTGATTCGTCATAGCAACCAGCGAGTAACAACACAATGGTACCAAAAACCGATAGCCAGCGGTAGATTTCTAAACTACCATTCGTTCCACCCACTAAAACAAAAACTCAACATGGCCACTAACTTCGCTAAAAGAGTGAACTTACTCTCAACGGACTTAGACACTCATTCTAAGAATAAAATCGTTGACCATCACCTAAAACTGAACGGATACCCGCAGTCATTGAGAAGGAGGATCGCAAACCGCATGAATGAAAGAAACATACATGATACAGTCAGGACTCAATCGACCAATCATGCCACCGAGAGTCAACCAACTGAAGACAACCTGGAATATACCTACCGTTCCATCCCGTACATACCACACTTGTCAGACATGATCGACAAGGCATTCCGGCGAGAATACCCCAACATAAAACTCGCAAAATACAACTGCAGAACCGTAGGTAATCTGTTCTCCAAGGTGAAAGACCCTGTTCCACTAGAAAACCAATCCAATGTCGTCTATTACATACCATGTGATAACTGTCCAGCATGCTACATAGGTTTGACAACAAACCGACTAAAAACAAGAATGAGCGGACACAAAACATACTACAACACTATGGACAGATTAGTAAAACAAGGCCTAAACAAAAACGATCCAGAAATAGTACTATTAGGAGAAAAAACGGCACTAATGAAACACAGTATCACTGAAGATCACCGCTTCGATCTAAACAAAGTCAAAATATTAGATAGAGCTAACACAACACAAACACTACAATTTCTGGAAATGTGTCACATAACAAACCACAAGAACACTGTAAACAAACGAACAGACACAGATGGTCTCCATGTAATCTATGCTGGCATTCTCCAAGAGATGGGTAAAATCCAAAAAACAAGAAATGAATGTGAAACAGAAATCAACCAAATTGTAAACAACACAACAACACTTACAAACAACACATGCTAACACAACCACCACCATAAAAATTACAACTACTAGAATTGCTAATGACCACAAAGTTTCCACACAAACATTGATGTTACGCAGAAACACGTAGGTGTCGAGAAGAAAGTGTAGGCGATACAACAAAAACATAAAAATACCGATAGCAAAAATCGAGATAAAATTACAGTTCAGTGGCGATCACAGTGACCCCAAAATTATCGACACAGCAGCAGTGAGTAGACTAGTAGGAGATAGCAATTTTTCATAGAAAAGACTAAAACTAAACTATCTTTAAAGCCGGGGTGGGCGCCATTTTGATTAACCAGACGAACGTATATGGAACATGTCCATGTTTTAACAAAAAAGCGAGCCTCTGTAAGTAGTAGAATTAGGGTGCTGAACCGACAAAAGTTATTATTTGAAATATTTTTTAGATTCCTTGAAAAAGGTTTAATATAAAACCGAAACCGTCGGATGTAAAGGCAAACTCGTTTTTGCTGCTTTTACAGACTGCCAAGGCTGAAAGAAAAACCATAAAGCTAGATATCATACAGTCGTTAAGCAAGTACAGTATAATCTTTGAATATGAATAAACAGTTGGTGGAAAGAATTTATATCAATTCTGGTAACGTTTATTTCAGTATCTTATTAAGACAGAGTGTACTACATTCAGAAAATATTTTATTGACTTTCTCAGACGTGTACTGAAACCTTTTAAATTGAAAACTGTTCTTTAATGTCATTGCTTCTCCTCAAATCACTTCATCACTAGTTTATTTGCAACTCAAGTTCATGCCTCCCGCATCACCTCACCCAAAACCTTAACAAACCATCAATTCAAATGCACGGTGCTTGAAAAGCCATTGAAAAATTCTCCCCGAGGGGGTGACCCAATTTTTCGATCCAAAGAAAACAGAGAAAATTCACTCTTATTAAATGAGAAAAGTGCTCAGCTACAGTAGAAAACCTTGTAATAACAGATCCACTTAGCTACCCATTAAAATGCAACAAACTCATTTCCATCATTCCTCCTGAGTCCGCCATTCCTTCGCCACCTCCATCTTCTGGTCCACTTCCACGTCTGATCTATACCTGGCAGCGCTAGAAGTTGGCAGAGTACCTCTTCTGTGCCATTACATCATTCAATTCAGGCGGACTGAATCAACATACCAACCTGTTCGTTCCGTTCCATTCTAACCAATTGGGAAAACAAAATCCCGCTCGCGTGCACCACCACCTCCGTGCACCGGTCCGGGTTCTGAAGCCAGCGACGACGTAATGCACATTGAAGGATTCACAGATGATATTTTTCAAATTAAGAACCAACCGGGGACGAGATGGTTCATTTCTTTTCATCAGAGCATGATGAATAGCCAACAGTCATAGGTTGTGTGTTTTGCCTGTGCGAAAGGTACAGCAATTTGGATACCTGGACACGGTCGAATGGCGGATGATGTTAATGCATGGACCGCATACCTACTTTCAATTTGCGTGTGAATAGTTTCGGTTGTGGCCACTTACAGAATTTGGTTGGCAATGATGGAGAAAGAACGTTTTCTCTATTTCGTTTAATTAGTTTAGGTTGTCATAAACGACTGAAAGTATATCTGCCCGGCCGAAGCAGGTTATGCCATGATAGTTTCCGTCTTAGTCAGGCGTAGGCGCAGCACATTAAATTTTCGCGGATGTTTAGGTTTCTCTGTTTCATGATTATTAGTCACATATGAGCGTGGTACTGTTCACCCACTTGCGTAGCCATCGACATGTATGAAACATTTTTACAGAAGGGTTTAAAGGATAAAATTTAATGATGTATTCTTGACACCAGGAATTGGAATTTTGGCTATAATCTAACGAAAAAATTGGATGTCTCACCGAATATTCTGGTCAGAAAAATCGATTATATCAAAATCGCCCGAATGACAGAAACCCGAATTCTATTCGCCCGAATGACAAACGCCCGAATGTAACACATGCCCGAATACCATGTGCCCGAAAAGACCAAACGCCCGAAAAGACCATTTGCCCGAATGGACCACACGCTCGAATTGGTAATACAACCGAACATATTTTTTTTAGAAGAACAATTTGAATAAAAAAAATAATAGGGGAAATAACGGCTTCGGCGGGTTTTGTTCTATTATTGTCAGGGGGGTTTTTGTTGACCAAATTTTATGAAATTTGGCCTCAATATTTTTTGATATGCAAAGAGTGTTTAGGACAAATTTGAGCATAAATAGTTATTTATTTATTTATTTATTTAATTATTTATTTAATTATAATTATCTGACAGCTTAGTTTTAATGAATGAAACTAAAACTAACGGTTACAGTAATAGTGACCTCTTCACCCTATTTTTAAAACGTTCGGGTGCTTCGCAAAAGTCAAAAAGCTCCTCAACCATTGTAAATGTCCTGATCATTGCAGAGACTGGTTCGTTGTGCCCAAAGAACGTACGATGAAATCGATCCTGCAGTAGTGATCGTTGTCGAAGAGGTCGTTGAATGGCACGAATATCTAGTAGTAGTCTAGCCACGAATGTCGCTTGCTGCAGCTTTCGCCTTCTTTCGAGGGTGTCCATATTGAGCAATTTGCACCGAGCAGGATATGGAGGAAGATTAAGTGGATCACGCCATGGTAAATGACGCAGGGCCATTCGAATAAACCTCCGTTGGACACGTTCAATTCTCAAGTTCCATACAACGTCATTCGGAGTCCAGACAATAGAAGCGGTATCCACGATAGGTCGCACCAGCGCACAGTACAAGGACTTCAAGCAGTGTGGATCAGTAAAGTCCTTTGCAATTTTTGATATGAAACCCAGCTGGCGGTTTGCCTTGGCAATTATCGACGTATAATGGGCGTTGAACGTCACACGCATACCAGGAATGACAATATTATGAAACTGGGATGAACCTCCGATCTGTTTTCACAGGGTTTTATTTCTAATCATCCCCTTCCAGGAAATCATGCGATCGAAATATTCTATCGGTGAAATTTTAAGAAAATTAGGTTTTAAGATTTCACAGGGGTTGACATAAAGGTTTATATACGAAGAAAATTGTCGAAACTCAAATTAGCAAAACTTTTCGTAAAATAATTCACTTTTGATAAAAATGAAACCATTTTCATATCAGTCTGAAGATATCGTAGATGTTCCGGAATTCCGAGGTATGTGGTATGGTATGCATTTATTTACTGATGCTTTTCATTATTTGAGACGTGAGCTTTGAATATTGTTCATGCTTTCTCCAGGACTAGACCAGCACTAGACCAATGCAAGGAATTCTCAGATATATGGCCGTTTTGTGGAATTGATTATGGGAATGTGAACAACAATAGAAAGACGATGACTGTTGCGATTTTCAGGTGGACTGGTTTCCTTGTAATATGGTGTTGGGTATCATACTATTATATTTTTGATTTTGTTTCATTTTTTTGTGGCTTTATTTTTGTGATTTCTTATAAAGTTATAAGTTCATCACCTAAATTTTGTTTAAGACGATGACTGAGTGAACGTTTTCTAGACCGTGAGATACAATGGCCACTCTGCACCAGGTTTTCGGTGGTTGGGAGTCGTGACAATTAGTTCAGGGAATATAACCAAATTGCTAACGAACGAAATCATATTTAAAATGGGTATCACACTTTATAGTTATGTGAAGCGATGACTATAGAGACATTTTCAAGATAATAATTATAGCTGACTACCCAATAGTTGATTCCAGATTCGCCAAGAATGCCATTTTTTGTTTTTAGAACACAAGCATTCACAGCAGAAATTCGTCTGTCTACTGTAACAAATCCTTTTTATGGCCGTTGCTCATTACAATTGTTTAATTTGGTAAGCAAATTTGGCAATTACTGATTCCACTTTTCTATGGTACCCGGAAACTGATAACGATTAGTCAGTGAGTCTTACAGTCCTGGAAAATTAAATAAAAATCAGAACAGGAGGTACTAACATACATATATCATAACTTGATATTAATAAATGATACTCGTCATAGATATGTAACAATTACTGTAACACGACCTTATTAGATTGTATGAAAGTTGCTGTGACAAAATCGGTCTAAACTGTGTCGATATGCCCAGTTCTTAAACAGGTTTTGGTAGATTCTTGTACAGAATTGTTAGAAAATCTAACATCCTCCGGTTGGGTGTACAATTCGGCACCAACATTTCAAAAGTGCGTAATTGCTTCTGTAAACAAAAGCTTCTCACGACGCTGGTGGGTTAATTTGAGCCTACCCACGCAATCCAATATCACTGATGGAAGCATCGAATTCTCTTCTTTCATTTAATGGTGCTGGATTGCACGGGTGAGCACAAATAAGCCCACCAGAGACGTGAGATGATTTGTTAACAAAAGCAGTTTCGCCCTTTTGAAATATTAATTCCATTTATTCAATTCATGGCAAATTTTTTGGTCTGCCAATTATTAAAATGCGAAAAAAATATAAAAACCCAAATTAATCCACATAGCGGTGATGATGCCTTTCCCGTGCATTTGAAAAGGTTAAAAAGTAGACAAGAAAAGTCCAGAATATCACTGATCCTTATTTATGCATTCGTTTATACTCATTTAAAAATTTCACGTCGAACGCAATTTGTTTCGAGTAAATCGGATGAGTATAGATGCCAAAAAAGTTATTTTTCTATACACGTTTTTAAATTAGTATTTTGGATATAACCTTCGAGCCTATAGTTTTACCTGGCCAATTTCTATAGGAAACAATGGGAGTATGGAATACAATTCGTTTAAAGCCAATCGAATAAGAGTGAATTATTTAATGGAAAATTATGCTTTGTTGTTTCCTATATCAACTTTTATATCTAACCCCTGTGAAATCTTAAAATATAATTTTCCTAAAATTTCACCGATAGAATATTTTGATCGCATGATTTCCCGAAAGAGGATAATTAGTACTAGAACCCTGTGAAAACAGATCGGAGGTTCATCTTAGTTTCATAATATTGTCATTCCTGGCATGCGTGCGTCAGTTTTGGATCCAACACAACTCCAAGGTCAGTAACCTCCGTAACTCTTTGAAGTGTGGTTCCATCAATACGGTAATCAAACAATAATGGGTGTTTTGAACGATGGAAGGTCATAACAGAGCACTTTGGAACACTGACAGTCAATTTGTTCTGATAGCACCAGGTAATAAACATATTCAACAAACTTTGCAGAGGATGACAGTCATCAACTGATCGTACTATTAGATATATTTCAGGTCGTTGAAGTAGAGTATAAACAGCAGAGGTCCCAAGTTGCTTCCTTGTGGCACGCCAGATAAGTTGCAGAAAGGGGACGAAACGCACGAGTCAATTTTCACACGGAGTGTTCTGTCAGTTAGGTAAGAATAAGAACCAAGCCACGAAGTGAGTTTGGTCGTTGCTCCGAGGCGCGATAGTTTGGACAACATGAAGTTGTGGTCGATCTTGTCGAAAGCAGCCTTCAAATCGGTGTAGATAACATCTACTTGAGCCTTATTCTCCATAGCACTAACACAAGTGTGAGTGAAGTTGAGCAGGTTTGTAGTGACTGATCTACCCGGCAAAAAACCATGCTGATCGGTAGAGATGTAGTTCTTCGATTGGCTAAGAATAACATCACTAATAATTATTTCGAATAACTTTGATGCTGCAGACAAGTTGGTTATTCCTCGATAGTTCTTGACATCCTTTCTATCACCATTTTTGTATACCGGAAACATATAGGATTGTTTCCAAATGTCCGGAAAAATGCCGTCGTCCAGTGATCGATTAAAAATGGAGGAAAGCGGCTCAGCAAAAACAGCTGCACAACGGCAGAACACAACAGATGGGATGCCATCGTGACCAAAGGAGAAGGAGCTTTTCAACTTTTTGGCAGCAGCGATAATCATTCCAGGAGTTACCACGAATGTTGCCAAATTAAGAAGATCCAGAGGTACATTTAATGATGCAGATTCAGCTTCGGCGTTTGTTGCTTGCACTGGCTCGAACACTGATGCAAAGAATTTGGCGAACATTTCACATCGTTCCACATGTGTATTTGCTTCGTCGTTATCGTACATCACATTACTTGGTATGGACGAATTTTTACTTTTGTTATTGACAAATTTCCAAAAATATTTCGGATTACGCCTAAGACTGGGTTGTACCCTCATAACATGTGCCTTATACAGAGTTGAATTCAAACGACGGTATGCATTACTGGCGCGCTGGAAGTTGATTTTGCTCTCAGCAAACTGTTTTGCACGATGCTTCCGTTGACTGGCATTTTTAACACGTTTTAGGTTCCGAAGAAAAGGTGTACTCCAGACGGGCGAAAGTGGACGACGTTTTGGAGGTACGTTTAGTTGTAGCCATTGTTGAACGATATTACAGAAACTGTCCGCCATATCATTGACATCTTGGCAATCATTCAGGTAGCCCCAATCAAAGGTACGGACATAATCAGATAACGCGTCATAGTCGATCTTATTGCAATCGGGAATCGGTTCGTAATCCACATGATGGATGTCGTCAGAGCGGAAATTACGTTGAATAGGAAAGATCATTTCTAACGGAGGGTGATGCAAGTCGATAGGCAATAGTGGAACGGCTGCTGTGTTGATGTTGGGCTTAAAACTGTTCGAGCAGAAGACTAGATCCAAAATACGATCATGCTGATTACGATGCCAGTTTTCTTTGGTCAAGTTTAAGAAGTTCATTCCATCAATTAGAGCCGCACTAGATGAAGGAATAGATATGTTTCCAGTAAGCACTACGTTGCGTTGCCGTCCGTACGACGTGTCCATTGAAGCCGGGGTTGGTTGTAATCACCGCAGATTAAGATCCTGTCATCATAAGAATCGTTTTCACACAGCTCACGAACGAAAGCCACATGTTCGTCTAATAAAGCCGCATCGTTACTGCAGTCAGGCGGGATGTAAACAGCTCCAATCAGCACATGATGACTATCAATTGTCGCATCCACGAACACCTGTTCCAATCTTTCGCCGCAATGCGTGCTGGAGCGCACACTTGGATGACGCTGATGAACCGCAACCAGCACACCGCCAAAACTAGTTTTTTTTTGCTATTCAAGTTGCTGCGATCGCAACGGAAATACATTATAAGATGGCCCAAAAATTTGTGAAGAATCGATGGAGTCGCTCAATCCGGTCTCGGTCAGGATAATAACGTCGTAGTTGCTGTCGACAACAGCCAGAAACAGGTCATCAATTTTAGTACGAACACCTCGAACATTTTGGTAGAAGAACACGCAGTCATCGATAGGGGCGTCCGCCTGCAATATAGGGCGATTGAGTGCCTGAGAATACAAAGCTGATGTTAAATACTCGCCTGTGATGAGAGCCCGGGGGCTCCCACCATCCGCATCAGAACGCTTTATATCGGTGTACGGTTGCTGTCCACAGGATTGAAAGTTGGACGACGGGAGTTTTTTGATTGGTCCACAAACTCCCTGAATACTAGTCCATACAGCCAAGTCGGTGCCTGTAATGCCAGAAAAGCTAGAAAAGCATCCTGACAATAATAGAACACAACCTGCCGAAGTTAATTAAAAAATATATTTTGCGTTTGGGTTTGCTCGAAATAAGGAACAAAAGTATATGGATCTGGGACAAAAGGTCGAGGGTACGAAAAAATAATCTATCCTATGATCACCTTGATGAAAATTATGATTTGACTAAATAACTCTAAAGAACAGCCTACGTTTTAAAGAAGGCTAAATTGCTAAATTTAAAATAATGCAATTGTAACACTAAAAATGCCAATAATGATAAAAATGAACAAATCGCAAATAACACCCAATGTTTGAAAAAAGAAAAAAATCTAGAATTATTTATTACCAGGTGAAACACAAACCTGCACATTAATATGCAAAACTCGAAGGAACAACCCATAGTTGAAAGAATGAAAATCTAGAATAAAACCTTCAACTTTAACCGATTCAATACAGATGGGTCATATATGACCCAAGACGATGATAGAGCCTTGCTTTCTTCAGAAAAAAATGTTCAAAATCTACCTGCCCAGGTCAGGTTGTGGTCACTAGGATGATCTAGAGCATCCAAACTATCCTTAAGTTCTAATTTTGATGTTCTAAGGAATCAACACCATTTTTTACCACATTCTGATTAAATAATTGAAATTGAAATGCCGACAGTTCAGCGGTATAACAGATCTTTTCTAATATCTACGATACTCCAAACAGTTCTTAAACTCAGATCTTAATATTCAAATCGGTCAACAAAAAGATCTACGATGTCCCCACTAGTTTTATGAGGTGGAATAGCTCCGTGATACCTCGTAACACCATTACATACACACCCTAGAGTTCGTTCGACATCTACGACACTCCAAACTATCCTTGAGCTTAGATCTTAATATTAAAATCAACATGTCAACATGAAGATCTTCAATGTCCCCACTAGTTTTATGAGTTGGAATTGTTCCACGGGATTTCGTTACACCATTATAGACACATCACAGAACTCGTTTGACATCTACGACACTCCAAACTGTCTTTGACCGCAGATCCTAATATTCAAAACGATCAACATGAAGATCTTCGATGTCTGAACTATTTTTATGAGATGGAATAGCTCCACGGAACTTCGGTACACAATTAGAGATACACCGCAGAATTCGTTGAACATGTACGACACTCCAAACTGTCCTTGAGCTCAGATCCTTATTTTCAAATCGATCAACAAGAAGATCTTTGATGTTCCCCTATTCTTATGAGTTGGAATAGCTTCATGAGACTTCATTACACCATTATAAATACATAACAGAATTCGTTGAACATCTATTATTATACTCCAAACTGTCCATGAGTACCGATCTTAATATTCAAATCGATCAACATGAAGATCTACGTCATCGCATCTATTTTTATGAGTTGGAATAGCTCAACGGGACTTCGTTACACTTTTATATACACAGAATTCTATTGTTGAACATGTACGACACTCCAAAATGTTCATAAGTTCAATTCTTTATAATCAAATCGATCAACAAGAAGATGAACGATGGTCTAGAATGAATTTACCGCCAAAAAATTGTATGGTAAAGGACATCTAGGGAAAATCGATATAGTACGTCATGCGGAACAATTATCACTTTCAACACCCCTTTACCCTTTGCCACTTACTTTTTGTAATGAACCTCCATTTTTTTAATTATTCGTCACGCTGCCCAGACCCTCCCGTCCCAGTAAGTCCCAGTAAGGATGTGACGCACTTTGTGAATAACCACCTTACACAAATTTCATCAACAATGAGAGCATTTCTCAAAAAACACAATGACCTATTACCAGTCTACTAAATATTTTTTCGATGAAGTAGATTATTATTGAGAAACTTAACTATTGATTCCTTTTGGTACACTGCTTTCAAAAAGTTTACTCCTAGTGTGCTAGTGCACCAGAGCTTAACGTGTCGATTTGGAAGTTTTACTGAAGCGCCTTCTGTTGATGATCTCGCAGAATCACATCAAATAGTTGCAGAGGTACTGAGAAAGATTTTTTTTTAACTATTAGATTTAATTCATTTTGGGATAAATGTGGTGAAAAGCGTTTGAAATTAATTTTGTGATATTTTTCATACGATTTACTTTATTTACAAATTTACTTTACTCCTACATATAAACGATAGTCTCAGTAACGTCCACTTCCGTGCAATACTGAAACCAATTATATTGTCGATTGAATGTGTTGCGAGCTTTATTCAGTTCTAGAAACGCAATCCTCATTTATTGATTAGACTGTCATCTCATGACACCCCTTGGTGGTTTCAAAACTTATAGAAATGGTAAACATATCGTAGGAATGGTAAACATATCGTAGTTCCTCCAGGAATTCCTCAGGAAGTTCCTCTAGGAATTCCTCCGGAGGTTCCTCTAGGAATTCCTCCGGAAGTTCCTCCAGGAATTCCTCCGGAAGTTCCTCTAGGAACTCCTCCGGAAGTTCCTCCAGGAATTCCTCCGGAAGTTCCTCCAGGAATTCCCCCGGAAGTTCCTCCAGGAATTCCCCCGGAAGTTCCTGCAGGAATTCCTCCGGAAGTTCCTTCAGAAATTCTTCCAGAAGTTCCTCCAGGAATTCCTCCGGAAGTTCGTTCAGGAATTTCTCCACAAGTTTTTCCAGGAATTCCTCCGGAAGTTCGTTCAGAATTCCTCCGAAGTTCCTTCAGGAATTCCTCCGAAGTTCCTTCAGGAATTCCTCCGAAGCTCCTTCTGGGAATTCCTCCGGAAGTTCCTTCGAATTCCTCCGGAAGTTCCTTCGAATTCCTCCGGAAGTTCCTTCGAATTCCTCCGAAGTTCCTTCGGAATTCCTCCGAAGTTCCTTCGGGAATTCCTCCGAAGTTCCTTCTGGAATTCCTCCGGAAGTTCCTTCTGAATTCCTCCGAAGTTCCTTCGAATTCCTCCGGAAGTTCCTTCGAATTCCTCCGGAAGTTCCTTCAAATTCCTCCGAAGTTCCTTCGAATTCCTCCGAAGTTCCTTCTGGAATTCCTCCGGAAGTTCCTTCGCGAATTCCTCCGGAAGTTCCTTCAGAATTCCTCCGAAGTTCCTTCGAAATTCCTCCGGAAGTTCCTTCGAATTCCTCCGAAGTTCCTTCTGAATTCCTCCGGAAGTTCCTTCAAATTCCTCCGGAAGTTCCTTCAGGAATTCCTCCGGAAGTTCTTTCAGAATTCCTCCGGAAGTTCCTTCGAATTCCTCCGAAGTTCCTTCGGGAATTCCTCCGGAAGTTCCTTCGAATTCCTCCGGAAGTTCCTTCGAATTCCTCCGGAAGTTCCTTCGAATTCCTCCGGAAGTTCCTTCGAATTCCTCCGAAGTTCCTTCGAATTCCTCCGGAAGTTCCTTCAAATTCCTCCGAAGTTCCTTCGAATTCCTCCGAAGTTCCTTCTGGAATTCCTCCGGAAGTTCCTTCGGGAATTCCTCCGGAAGTTCCTTCGAATTCCTCCGGAAGTTCCTTCTGGAATTCCTCCGAAGTTCCTTCGAATTCCTCCGGAAGTTCCTTCGGGAATTCCTCCGAAGTTCCTTCGAATTCCTCCGAAGTTCCTTCGAATTCCTCCGAAGTTCCTTCGAATTCCTCCGAAGTTCCTTCGAAATTCCTCCGAAGTTCCTTCTGGAATTCCTCCGAAGTTCCTTCAGAATTCCTCCGAAGTTCCTTCGGGAATTCCTCCGGAAGTTCCTTCGAATTCCTCCGAAGTTCCTTCGAAATTCCTCCGAAGTTCCTTCGAATTCCTCCGGAAGTTCCTTCGAATTCCTCCGAAGTTCCTTCGCGAATTCCTCCGAAGTTCCTTCGAATTCCTCCAGAAGTTCCTTCGCGAATTCCTCCGGAAGTTCCTTCAGGAATTCCTCCGAAGTTCCTTCGAATTCCTCCGGAAGTTCCTTCGAATTCCTCCGGAAGTTCCTTCGGGAATTCCTCCGGAAGTTCCTTCAGAATTCCTCCGGAAGTTCCTTCGGGAATTCCTCCGAAGTTCCTTCGAAATTCCTCCGAAGTTCCTTCGGGAATTCCTCCGAAGTTCCTTCGAATTCCTCCGGAAGTTCCTTCGAATTCCTCCGAAGTTCCTTCTGGGAATTCCTCCGGAAGTTCCTTCTGGAATTCCTCCGGAAGTTCCTTCGGGAATTCCTCCGAAGTTCCTTCTGGAATTCCTCCGAAGTTCCTTCAATTCCTCCGGAAGTTCCTTCAGAATTCCTCCGGAAGTTCCTTCTGGAATTCCTCCGGAAGTTCCTTCGAAATTCCTCCGAAGTTCCTCCAGGAATTCCTCCGGAAGTTCCTCCAGGAATTCCTCCGAAGTTCCTCCAGGAATTCCTCCGGAAGTTCCTCCAGGAATTCCTCCGAAGTTCCTCCAGGAATTCCTCCGGAAGTTCCTCCAGGAATTCCTCCGGAAGTTCCTCCAGGAATTCCTCCGAAGTTCCTCCAGGAATTCCTCCGGAAGTTCCTCCAGGAATTCCTCCGAAGTTCCTCCAGGAATTCCTCCGGAAGTTCCTCCAGGAATTCCTCCGAAGTTCCTCCAGGAATTCCTCCGAAGTTCCTCCAGGAATTCCTCCGGAAGTTCCTCCAGGAATTCCTCCGGAAGTTCCTCCAGGAATTCCTCCGGAAGTTCCTCCAGGAATTCCTCCGGAAGTTCCTCCAGGAATTCCTCCGGAAGTTCCTCCAGGAATTCCTCCGGCAGTTCCTCCGGGAATTCCTCCGGAAGTTCCTCCAGGAATTCCTCCGGAAGTTCCTCCAGGAATTCCTCCGGAAGTTCCTCCAGGAATTCCTCCGGAAGTTCCTCCAGGAATTCCTCCGGAAGTTCCTCCAGGAATTCCTCCGGAAGTTCCTCCAGGAATTCCTCCGCAAGTTCCTCCAGGAATTCCTCCGGCAGCTCCTCCAGGAATTCCTCCGGAAGTTCCTCCAGGAATTCCTCCGGAAGTTCCTCCAGGAATTCCTCCGGAAGTTCCTCCAGGAATTCCTCCGGAAGTTCCTCCAGGAATTCCTCCAGAAGTTCCTCCAGGAATCCTCCGGAAGTTCCTCCAGGAATCCTCCGAAGTTCCTCCAGGAATTCCTCCGAAGTTCCTCCAGGAATTCCTCCGGAAGTTCCTCCAGGAATTCCTCCGGAAGTTCCTCCAGGAATTCCTCCGGAAGTTCCTCCGGGAATTCCTCCAGGAATTTCTCCGGAAGTTCCTCCAGGAATTCCTCCGGAAGTTCCTCCGGGAATTCCTCCGGAAGTTCCTCCAGGAATTCCTCCGGAAGTTCCTCCAGGAATTCCTCCGGAAGTTCCTCCAGGAATTCCTCCGGAAGTTCCTCCAGGAATTCCTCCAGGAATTCCTGCCAAAATTCAGAAGCATTGAAGATATTTATCGGGAGACTGAAGTTTTTAGTCAAGAGAGTGCATCAGATGTCGAGTCCCGCTGGAGCTGGACTAAGGTTGACCAATAATTGTTAGCTGGTCCAGGTTTTGATGTCACCTCTCAGTACACAACATGTCTGTTCTTTCAAGATACCCTCCCAGTTGAAGAAGGTTCTAGGGATCATGGTGAACAAACTCAAATGCCTGAATGTTTCGAGAAGCACCTTGAGAATGCTCGGCTAGAGAAGCACATTGCAAATTGCAAGTTATTATATTTAGTTACATTGTAATTGCTGCTGGACTGAAAAACATGACCGCGATGGCAGTAGGATATAAGATATTACTGTGGACTGCGAGACTGGTGGCGACAAGAAGAGCGGTAAATTACGGAAGTCTATTTTACTTTTCGGTGGTTTTCTATTCAGAATCAGAACAGGGCAAACGGTGGGAGCATCGCGAGAAGGATTACTATGGTGTATTTTGACGAGCATTACCCCGCGGTGGTAGTCCACATAAATCACCATCACCCCAGTGATCAGTGGCGGGGAATGAGACGGAGTGGGATTGGAGGTCTTGCGGCATATCCTCACGTTGAGCAACACCGATGCCACAAACCGATGCGATAATTATCCACATTTTTTTCCGGAATACAAAATGAAAAAAAAAAAATGGTACTTGTAAGTCCAATCTAAATTAGATAATTACATTTACATCCATTACCATTGTTATTTTCATCATATTTTGCCTTATATATCACGTTCGATTTTCCGTATTTTTGCATCGGAGACACTCAACAAGGAAAATTGTGTCTGTCATATAAACTTATATTTCTTTGTTACCGCGATAGTATCTTCTAACAACTCTCTGAGCTCTTGTGAACAGTTCTTTTCACCATCTGCAGGGATTTAATTATTTTGAATGCAATGTATAGCGTATATTAGGACCATTGGCTTGTTCATCTGTTAAACTTGTCGCCAGCTATTTTTTTTTAAAGAAAGTGTCCTTTGCTGATATTTTATCGTAAACCGATTTTTTTACACTTGGTGTATTTCAGAAATAAATCTACATGCGTAATCAAAGATCTTTGGCCCATTCTAAAAAATGCTATTAGCCCATTGTGGTACATACAATAGAATATGTGTATGGAAGACGTACGTGGTTATCCAAGAAATCTCTGAAGTGAAGGCCTTCAGATCTACACGCGTAGCCAATGGTCTACAAACCCGTTTTAATCAATAGACAAAAATAAAATACAATATATGCACTATTGTGATTTAATTGAAACTTGAAATGTCCTACATCTAAGTCTTACATAATATATTCGCAAGTATTCCTATTTTGGATCAAAATTCATTCATTATATTTTATGAATTTAGTAAAAAGTTTCCTACAAGTTGTGTTTTGTCGATGATAACAATTTTTTATACTGGTTCCGGGGACTAGAGAGGTTAATTTGGATTAATAGGGGAGGGAAATGGGCGCACCAAGTGACATTACAATTGAACACGCACCTCACACTCACTAATTAATAGTTTGCTCTTTGAAGCAGATCTTTTATTCACTTCCCGGTCAACACGACTTACTGACCAATAACACGATATGTCAGGCACTCCATAGGTAAACGAAGTTTCCCTAGTAGTAGAAAGACAGGCATGCTGATCCAGAAAAAGTCACCAAAAATAAATCTGATGTTTTTGGGCCATCTCCTGACTCATAATTTATTTCTGTGACATATGTGCTTAATATCATCGCTTGTCAGATACAGTTCGGTGACCACTCATGCAACCTCAATTTCTCGAATTCCTCCCAAAACAACACAGTAGTAGGTCAAAAAATAAAAACATGATTTTTTTTTGAATATGCCACATGCAAATTGACTCAAATCAGTGGATACACTACTGTTTAAATTAGATTTAACAAAAAGACAGCAGCAGTCACGACGAGAGTTGAGTTTCTACCCTGCGTCGTGAATTAAATTGACGACAAAAAATGGCCGATTAAATTGAGGTTGCAAGCTGACAGTATCCAAGCCGCCAGCTTCACTTGACCTTCTCATTCTTTACGTTGTTGGCCGTCGTCGGTTGGATATGTTGCTAGATTAATTAATACGAGTTTAATTAGTGTAACGAAGGAAGTAAAGCCATGCTTCTATCCCACCCAGTTTTCAGTTGCCCCGCATCCTGTTCCGTGATGAGCAAATGACCATCCAACGCACAGTCAGTCAGTCAAATTATTCCGCAAACGATTCTATAGTATTAGCACTGATTTCCATAAGGATGCTTAAGTAGATGAGAACATGATGATGCTTCCATCACCAAACATGCATGTTAGTTGAAACATTCGTATAAGAACGGTTCAGGCGCATTTTCACCATATCTACAGTAATGTGACATGAGGTAATAATGACATTGTGACATTCCTGCAACAGTTGGTCACCGTGATGAAAAAACAAACAAACAAAGCGTTTTGTATGGACTATGAGGATACTGCTTTCAGAACCTTGTTTCTATCCAACGTTCGAATTACTTTCTACCGTGCAACCAACAAATATCAATGATCCGCGGTCAAAAATCCTTAATTTAAAACAGTTCTCACGTCCCTAATCAACGCTACGCCAGATTTCCCCGAATGAAGAAAAAAGGAAGGAAAATAGCACGAGCAGAAAATTAGTTTCCCGCATGTCTGGTGATTCTACCCGTAATCTACAAAGTTGCAGCGAAAAGGTGAGTGAATGTGATGGTGTTTGGAGACATAGAACAAGATACAGATCGAGCACACATCACTGCTGCTGACCGAAACGATGCGATGAGGATGGTGTCATGGTCACGGCATTTGTTGGATGTTATTTCTGCTTCGATGAAACACAACGGAGCAGCGAGAGTGTGTGATTCGGATGCTTATTCAACTAGCAACCGGGCTCGGATGTTTGGCACTTGTGATTAGAACCGTTTTATGAAATTTATGACATCCTGAGAGGTCTAATGTTGGAAATTTCTAAACTCACATGAATAAGGAATGTTGGATTTCCTGAAGTCAAATGATGTGAACTAACGAAATACATGTGGACTAAATAAATAAAGGCCACGTTGTGCAGAATTTTGAAGAAGTATAATAAGTATATTAGTTGCTTCTCATATCATTCTCAATCAACAATCATCTTATTTTGAAAAAAAAAGTAATTATTGTAACATGGCTTGTTATGAATATTAAAATCAATGTCAAACAGAAAATTTATGGAGATTATGGATCTACATAAACTTTCTGTTTGATATTGATGCTAGTATGTATAAAAAAACAAACTTAATTCACCGGGTGGTGATACTGCCTTTCTCGCATTTAGCCAAGACACCAACCCTATATTGCGCTTATATAGTTCGATTACATTTTCTTAATAACTTTTAAACGCAATGGTCGATCGTTATTAAATTCAATAGTGATCAACGAGGCTTTGTCCCCTATCGAATGCAACTTGTTGCGCGAAAATCGGTTAAGAGTTACTATATGAAAAAGTGGCTAATGTTTTTCGGTTTTCGTGTGCACACACACACATACACACGGACAGACAGACATTTGTTCAGTTCGACGAGCTGAGTCGATTGGTATATAATATCATGGGTCTCCGAGACTTCTATAAAAAGTTCGATTTTGGAGTGAAATGATAGCCTTTCGGTACAACTTTGTTGTACGAGAAAAGCAAAACACGAAAAATTATATTAAAAAGTAAAGATAAATTCGTAAATGCAAGATACGATTCTTTCTTGTTTGATATTTCAAATAAATTCATAAATTGAACTTAAATCTGGGAGTTTCTATTCAATGGTTCTCGAACGCAGGCAAAAAAATCATTGTAAACAGCGGTAGCGCGAAAACATTAAAAAAGCATTATCAAACATTATCAATATCAAAAACGGGGTTTTATGTTTTCATCCGACGTTTCGGACACATGTATTGTGCCTTTTTCAAGGAGTTAACTATGATCCGTTTTATTGTCACATTAGCCCTCAGCATAGGACCTATTTGTCACCACAATTCGTTTGCCCTGTCTTGTGTGAGGTAGGGCGGAAAATTTGAATTGACCCGGCCCGCATAAACTTTTGGTGCACTTTTCTGTTTGGCACCACTTTTACTCAAAAAGTAAAAGTGGCGCCAAACAAAAATGACAAAACGGATCATAGTTAACTCTTTGAAAAGGCACAATACATGTGTCCGAAACGTCGGATGAAAACATGATCCCAAAAGACTGAAAGCCAAAACCTCAAACGTCGCCATCTTAGTCGAATCAATTAAGAAATTATCAATATCTTCCACATAATGTACATAACATATTCACATATGAGTTTTCAAAGATTTTTTTTATTTCTACAAGAAACTCTTCTAATTCTCCATTGACCTCAAATTCTTTTGAATTTCCACAAACAGTTCGTCTGAATTTAAACGGGAAATTCTAAAGAACTTAATTTTTCTAATTCATTCATTATCCACGGAAATATGATTTCTATTCCGATTTCTTCTCAAAATTCCTATTCAAAATTCCAAGTGGAAACTAGCAAAATACTTCTCATTACATGCTTGCAGTTCCATGTTTCGAGTTTTCAATCGTTAGTTTGCTTGTAGTTTTGTACCTTGTTTTGGTCAAGATCACATTTGACATTCAGGAAATACGGATCAGAGAAAAAATCATTGGATATTACCCTTGTATTTCAATCTACATCAAGTCCTTCTTAAACGGGTGTTACATCATATTCTGGCACATGATGATCATACAAGTTCACATGACAAAAGATGATAACACGAGGCTGACAAACATTTTGTCAGCCTCGTGCTATCATCATACCCTCTGAGTGTTACCGCAAATTGAATGCTTTTGCTTTTTCATTCAACCGTTTTTATCCAATTATAGCAGACTATAAACAAACAATGAGTCAAGTCTTCGCTATTTTAGAACATGCATCACTTATTTTTTTCTCAAATGCATTGAAAATGTATATTCAAAAACAGCCAACAGTCATTAGCATGTGATTGAATCGTACTCGACCAAAAACAATAATGGGTGACACCGGCCAGCCGTGACAGCCAAAGTGAACAAAGGATCCCGCGAAAACCATTTATCTTGAGTCATTTTAATCCGGTACCCATAGGGTACGGATCTATTCCGGTAGCAGTGGGCGATTCTGACATCATTCAGCAAAATACATACAGGTAAATGACACCGTTCGAAATTTACCATATGGTTGTATCCGCTACACGCAGCTTCGATGCGAAATATGTTTGATTTTGTGTTGTGCTCCAACGTGATGGATGTCATCAAAAGTAGAAAGCATATAAAAAGCATACCTCAATGACGAATTTCATCATACATTCATGATAGCCAATAATAAAATTGAGGAAAATATACGTAAGATTATCTTTTTGAAATTGTAACAGAAACAGGATACAAACCCTTGCGATTCGAGCGGATCAACGCGCCCACACATTTTGCACACGCTAAGAATCACTTTATCAACTGCTTCACCTGTAAAATGAAAATAATGCTCCTTAAAAATGGGAACTCGGAAGTTTTTAGGCTGATATACTTTAGCAGGCGACTGTCATAGAAATAAAATGAGGTTGTCATCATTATAGTGATTATACAAATAATCCAGTGGTGAATTTAAAACTCATCACATGCTTTTCTTCTCCCATTTTCAAAAGCCCAAATCTAGCGTAATAATGTTTGTACAGATCTGAAATTTAAGTCGATTGTACAGCATAAGTGAATAAATGATCTGCCATTGTTTCACGCCACATGCGCGTAATGGTTCTCTCAACTCGTGATCTTGAAAAATTTCGGAAAAAGCACGTTGTTTCCAATATGGCTGATTTGTGGCTTTGTTGTATAATCATCATTCATTCATTTATTTAGTTAACATCTAAACAGATAACACTGAATCAACAATTTGACGCCACAATGCACGGTTCGAGGCCGCATCTCTCCATCCTCGGATACGCCCCACGCTCGCCAAGTCGTTCTGCACCTGGTCTGCCCATCTCGCTCGCTGCGCTCCACGCCGTCTCGTACCTGCCGGATCGGAAGCGAACACCATCTTTGCAGGGTTGCTGTCCGGCATTCTTGCAACATGTCCTGCCCATCGTACCCTTCCGGCTTTAGCTACCTTCTGGATACTGGGTTCGCCGTAGAGTTGGGCGAGCTCATGGTTCATTCTTCGCCGCCACATACCGTCTTCTTGCACACCGCCAAAGATGGACCTAAGCACCCGTCTCTCGAATACTCCGAGTGCTTGCAAGTCCTCCTCGAGCATTGTCCATGTTTCATGTCCGTAGAGGACTACCGGTCTTATTAACGTCTTGTACATGACACATTTGGTGCGGTGGCGAATCTTTTTCGACCGCAGTTTCTTCTGGAGCCCGTAGTAGGCCCGACTTCCACAGATGATGCGCCTTCGTATTTCACGGCTAACGTTGTTGTCAGCCGTTAGCAAGGATCCGAGGTAGACGAATTCCTCGACCACCTCGAAGGTATCCCCGTCTATCGTAACACTGCTTCCCAGGCGGGCCCTGTCGCGCTCGGTTCCGCCCACAAGCATGTACTTTGTCTTTGACGCATTCACCACCAGTCCAACTTTTGTTGCTTCACGTTTCAGGCGGGTGTACAGTTCTGCCACCTTTGCAAATGTTCGGCCGACAATGTCCATGTCATCCGCGAAGCAAATAAATTGACTGGATCTGTTGAAAATCGTACCCCGGCTGTTACATCCGGCTCTCCGCATGACACCTTCTAGCGCAATGTTGAACAACAGGCACGAAAGTCCATCACCTTGTCTTAGTCCCCGGCGCGATTCGAACGAACTGGAGTGTTCGCCCGAAATCTTCACACAGTTTTGCACACCATCCACCGTTGCTTTGATCAGTCTGGTAAGCTTCGCAGGGAAGCTGTTCTCGTCCATAATTTTCCATAGCTCTACGCGGTCTATACTGTCGTATGCCGCCTTGAAATCAACGAACAGATGGTGCGTTGGGACCTGGTATTCACGGCATTTTTGAAGGATTTGCCGTACAGTAAAGATTTGGTCCGTTGTCGAGCGGCCGTCAACAAAGCCGGCTTGATAACTTCCCACGAACTCGTTCACTAATGGTGACAGACGACGGAAGATGATCTGGGATATCACTTTGTAGGCGGCATTAAGGATGGTGATCGCTCGAAAGTTCTCACACTCCAGTTTGTCGCCTTTCTTGTAGATGGGGCATATAACCCCTTCCTTCCACTCCTCCGGTAGCTGTTCAGTTTCCCAGATTCTGACTCAGTTTGTTCAGGCAAGCGGTCAGCTTTTCCGGATCCATCTTGATGAGCTCAGCTCCGATACCATCCTTACCAGCTGCTTTATTGGTCTTTAGCTGTTGGATGGCATCCTTAACTTCCCTCAAGGTGGGGACTGGTTGGCTTCCATCGTCCGCTGAACTGACGTTGTCATCTCCTCCGCTGCCTTGACTTTCACTGCCTGTACTCTCAGCGCCATTCAGATGTTCCTCGTAGTGCTGCTTTCCACCTTCCACGTTCGTCCGTCAAGATGCTCCCATCCTTATCCCGGCACATTTCGGCTCGCGGCACGAAGCCTTTGCGGGATGCGTTGAGCTTCTGATAGAACTTGCGTGTATCTTGAGAACGGCACAGCTGTTCCATCTCCTCGCACTCCGCTTCTTCCAGGCGGCGTTTCTTCTCCTGAAAAAGGCGGGTCTGCTGTCTCCGCTTCCGTCTATAACGTTCCACGTTCTGCCGGGTACCTTGCTGCAGCGCGACCGCCCGCGCTGCGTCCTTCTCCTCCAGAATCTGTCTGCACTCTTCGTCGAACCAATCGTTCCGTCGACTTCGACCCATATACCCGACGTTGTTCTCCGCTGCGTCGTTAATGGCTGCTTTGACTGTATTCCAGCAGTCCTCAAGAGGGGCCCCATCGAGCTCACCCTCTTCCGGCAACGCTGCCTCGAGATGCTGCGCGTATGCAGTGGCGACATCAGGTTGCTTCTGTCGCTCTAGGTCGTACCGCGGCGGTCGTCGGTACCGAACATTGTTGATGACGGATAGTTTTGGACGCAGTTTAACCATCACCAAATAGAGGTCAGAGTCGATGTTAGCGCCACGATATGTCCTGACGTCGATAATGTCGGAGAAGTGCCGTCCATCAAGCAGAACGTGGTCGATTTGGGATTCTGTCTGCAGTGGTGATCTCCAGGTGTACCGATACGGGAGGCTGTGTTGGAAGTAGGTGCTGCGAATGGCCATATTCTTGGAGGCGGCGAAATCAATTAGTCGTAGGCCGTTCTCGTTCGTCAGCCGGTGAGCGCTAAACTTTCCAATAGTCGGTCTAAACTCCTCCTCTTGGCCAACTTGAGCGTTCAAATCTCCTATGATGATTTTGACGTCGTGGCTTGGGCAGCTGTCGTACTCACGTTCCAGCTGCGCGTAGAATGCGTCCTTATCATCATCAGTGCTTCTGGAGTGTGGGCTATGGACGTTGATTATGCTGAAGTTGAAGAACCGGCCTTTGATCCTCAACCTGCACATTATTTCATTGATCGGCCACCACCCGATCACGCGCCTTTGCATATCGCCCATCACTATGGAAGCTGTTCCCAGCTCGTGTGTTGCCGCAGCTCTGATAGATGGTATGATTACCTCTAAACGTTCGCACCATTGATCCCTTCCAACAAACCTCCTGCAGCGCTACGATGCCGAATCCACGGTCCTTGAGCACATCGGCGAGTATGCGTGTGCTCCCGATGAAGTTGAGAGATTTGCAGTTCCACGAACCGAGTTTCCAATCGCTAGTCCCTTTTCGTCGCAGTGGTCTTCGCCGATGGTTCCGGTCCGTACTCTCTTGTTGATTGTTCGTTGCTTAAGATTTTTAAAGGCTGGCTTGCAGGGCCTGACACCAAACCCTCTAAATTTCCGGAGGACCATTCCTCCTTATTTCCGGTGGACCATGGTGCGCAGTTTCACTTAGAGTCCCTCGCTGGCACTCGGACGATGATCAGCCGCCCCTAACATGGAGAACAGACGCTGTTGTGAGCCGATCCTGACATGGAGAACAGACGCTCAATAAGATTTGCACCTCCGGAGAGGAGCAAACCCACCCTTCCCTGTCAGCATACGACCATAGTTCCCACCGGGGTTGGTTACCCGATCTTCCGTAAGGTTGCTCGTATCCCGGCCAGCACCGCGGGGAGGTAGGGATAGGAGTTGCTGGGTAAGAGGCTAAGGACCGCGAGATGGGGTCTATTTTATTCCTTCAGGTACGCGAAGTACCAATGGTACGCTTTACCCAGCATTTGCCGTGCCATCTTCTTTTTCATATCTCCTAATTCATGGCGTCCCATGATGCGCTCATGGTTTTATTGCTGGATCCGAACTTCGCATTGAAGTAGCCCATATAGATCTTGAAATCACCCTTCGGAATTCCATCTACGACGGCATTGAGTTGGCTGTAGTTGGCTCTTTGTCTTGCAGATAGGCAGCATCGGTTGGCGCCTAACATTGGATTATAGTAATGTTTCGACCAAGTCACGTCAAGTATGAGACACCCCAAGTAACACTTCTAGTCGTAAACGAGTTGTTTCAACTAAATTACAACTACTCTCATTTCCCGATTTTAGTTCTGAGATGCTATATACAACTTAATTACGACTAAAAAAGCGCAAGAGGTGGAGCGATTATAAAACATCTCGAACGTACTAAAAAAAAAGGTTAACGGAACTTGATCGCAACCAGACCAGTTATAACTAGGTTAAAAAGAAATAGCAAAAACACAAAAAAGGAGTTTATTTTGTGTGTGCTCTCAATCTAATGCAGCTATTCAAATAATGTATAAACAAATTTAATTTGTGATGCAAAACATTATTGAAAAAAATCAGAATTCTTCTGACAAAGAAAACCAGTGTATTTCACATATCGCCTCAAATTTTTGTGCGGCTTCAAATTTATGGTGAATATGATCGTTCTGCTTCGAAAAAAAACAAATGTCCATTAGAAATTCTTGAAATCAATGATAAACTTTTGACAATAATAAAACGAACTTTTTTATCTTGTGCATAAAAAGTACTTAGAAGAAGCTTTTGGTGAATTACACAATAAATCATAATTTCATTGAATATTCTTGATGAATAATTAAATATTTTTTTGGAATCCTAAGTTTCGATTTCTCAATTTTTCTACAGAAATTTTAAATTTTCAGCCATATTTAGCTTGGTAAAATCTTTACAGTAACTTCCAAAAGAGTTTCTACTTACTTGTCGTTTGTTTTTAAATAAGGCCGATATTAAAAATAAATTATGTCTCCGGCCTATGATTTTTCGCCCAAATAATAAAAAAAAAAATAGGAGGCTACAATAGAATTACTGGAAAATTATGAGAATTTTCGAAACATTCTAAACTAATCTAAGGAGTTTTTTGATTTTTTTCGTTTTAATATTCCTCTTTCAATATACTTTATATTATATTACTAAGCTTTATATTTATTTTATTATGCTAAATGAAAACCGTATAAAAAAGATAGAACTCGATAGAAATATATACGAAAGCTGAACGATTATAGCGATTGTGTCACAATACAAAGCCAGTTTGCCGGAAGGCTAGTGCTGATGATATTCCGTCATGACGCTTCGGGACAACTGGTTGGACATATTTCCATTTATGCTGACCCTTTCACATCATGTACCTAGCTGAACATATTTCGTAAGCGCGGAAACACATAAAACGCAACAAATATATAAAATATGACTGTATTCTATCTTGCTAAAGCAAAGAAAGTTATTAATTGTTGACCATACAAGAGTGATAACATAAACTTGCAATATGATTGAACGATTAAGCCTGAAATAGATTACAATACCTGAAATAAAAGCGAACAAAACATAATTTATAAATAAAGAAAGTTTAAAATAACTAAAGTTAAAAAGGATGAAAATTAACAAATCTTAAGCATACCAGCTTTTTTTTATTTTTAACGTTACTGATTTTACTAAATTGATGTAAATTTGATTCGAGAGCCTATTTTTTTCAAATCATTGATAGTAAGCAACAAAGTTTTTGAATTTGGCAATATTTTTATTCGACACTGTTTGATTTGTGAATGTGACTTTGCAACATCAAAATAGTGTCAAAGATATGTTCTAAAACCACAAATAATAGTGTTTCAATCATAAACATGTTGGTAACTAATGCAACATTTTTTATTGTTTCAGTAACAGTATTACAACATTAAAGCAATTACAAATATGGTCAACACAACTGCGTAGTCCATCAGGAGATTTAATTTTTCCGGCACGATGCTAATTGATTTTGAGCTGTAGGTTATCGAAAATACTAGTATTCCTCGCCGGGATGGCGTAGTTAATGAAAGTTATTTTGTTGCACCAATACGTGACCATTACCAGCTAGTTAAAAAACTAGAATCCACAGTGCAATTGCTGTTTTATTGTGATTTTCTTAATGAACTGGAATAAATATGTGTAATTCATTTCGATATATTTAATAATCTTTTTCTTTTTGCGTAGTATTGTCGAGTTGGTAGACAGAAAAAGTTTATTTTATTTGTATTCAAGAATGACGATTTCTGTTAGTTTTCTCCCTCATCGACTGGCGAACAGTTTTGTTTTGACGCCATTTCTTCAACAAACTGGCCAAGTCACATTGAATATATATAGAACTTCGTAACTCAGCCTTCTGAATTAGAGCTGCCATCAGATAAATGTCAGATTTCAAGCAAAATGACTGAATTATAACTTATTTTTTGACTTGTTTGGCGACTTGAGTGTGTGACTTACGAAACTTTTACGCAACTTGCTTATGATTTGGAGTTTCAGCAGAACCTACTTAAAATTGATATACAACAAGTTTTGTTTATTTTTTATTTTGATGGATGTTGCAAGTGCTACTTGGGACTTAAGACGGCCTTACTGTTGAGGTCAAAATACGGATCTGTAAAAGGTACAATCAAGTGGTGGAATTGAATTAAATTGTACGAACTCGTCTTATTACAAGTAAAGACATTTCACTAAAAGCCCAAAATAATTATCTCATCAAAATGTTCATTTTTAGTAATTTCTTGGTTAACCCGAACTTTCACAAGTTCTCAAATACCCCCTGAATTTTCTTTGATTTTTTGTGATTTTTTTCGTGGGTTAACTCATTGTTTCAAAAACCTGGGTGTATTAGGTACTCCCAGGCTATCCCAGCAATTAAAAATGTATCAAAAGGCTAGGACAGCGAAAATCTTCCTTTATGATGATTATTATTATTTATTATTATTATGATATTATTCCACGGTCTGGAAACTCGGATCGTGGAACTGCAAATCTCTCAACTTCATCGGGAGCACATGCATACTCGCCGATGTGCCCAAGGACCGTGGATTCGGCATCGTAGCGCTGCAGGAGGTTTGTTGGAAGGGATCAATGGTGCGAACGTTTAGAGGTAATCATACCATCTACCAGAGCTGCGGCAACACACACGAGCTGGGAACAGCTTCCATAGTGATGGGCGATATGCAAAGGCGCGTGATCGGGTGGTGGCCGATCAATGAAAGAATGTGCAGGTTGAGGATCAAAGGCCGGTTCTTCAACTTCAGCATAATCAACGTCCATAGCCCACACTCCGGAAGCACTGATGATGATAAGGACGCATTCTACGCGCAGCTGGAACGTGAGTACGACAGCTGCCCAAGCCACGACGTCAAAATCATCATAGGAGATTTGAACGCTCAGGTTGGCCAAGAGGAGGAGTTTAGACCGACTATTGGAAAGTTCAGCGCTCACCGGCTGACGAACGAAAACGGCCTACGACTAATTGATTTCGCCGCCTCCAAGAATATGGCCATTCGTAGCACCTACTTCCAACACAGCCTCCCGCATCGGTACACCTGGAGATCACCACTGCAGACAGAATCACAAATCGACCACGTTCTGATTGATGGACGGCACTTCTCCGACATTATCGACGTCAGGACATATCGTGGCGCTAACATCGACTCGGATCACTATCTGGTGATGGTTAAACTGCGCCCAAAACTATCCGTCATCAACAATGTTCGGTACCGACGACCGCCGCGGTACGACCTAGAGCGACTGAAGCAACCTGATGTCGCCACTGCATACGCGCAGCATCTCGAGGCAGCGTTGCCGGAAGAGGGTGAGCTCGATGGGGCCCCTCTTGAGGACTGCTGGAGTACAGTTAAAGCAGCCATTAACGACGCAGCGGAGAACAACGTCGGGTATATGGGTCGAAGTCGACGGAACGATTGGTTCGACGAAGAGTGCAGACAGATTCTGGAGGAGAAGGACGCAGCGCGGGCGGTCGCGCTGCAGCAAGGTACCCGGCAGAACGTGGAACGTTATAGACGGAAGCGGAGACAGCACACCCGCCTTTTTCAGAAGAAGAATCGCCGCCTGGAAGAAGCGGAGTGCGAGAAGATGGAACAGCTGTGCCGTTCTCAAGATACACGCAAGTTCTATCAGAAGCTCAACGCATCCCGCAAAGGCTTCGTGCCGCGAGCCGAAATGTGCCGGGATAAGGATGGGAGCATCTTGATGGACGAACGTGTGGTGATCGAAAGGTGGAAGCAGCACTACGAGGAACATCTGAATGGCGCTGAGAGTACAGGCAGTGAAAGTCAAGGCAGCGGAGGAGATGACTACGTCAGTTCAGCGGACGATGGAAGCCAACCAGCCCCCACCTTGAGGGAAGTTAAGGATGCCATTCAACAGCTAAAGACCAATAAAGCAGCTGGTAAGGATGGTATCGGAGCTGAGCTCATCAAGATGGGCCCGGAAAAGCTGGCCACTTGCCTGCACAAACTGATAGTCAGAATCTGGGAAACCGAACAGCTACCGGAGGAGTGGAAGGAAGGGATTATATGCCCCATCTACAAGAAAGGCGACAAACTGGAGTGTGAGAACTTTCGAGCGATCACCATCCTTAATGCCACCTACAAAGTGATATCCCAGATCATCTTCCGTCGTCTGTCACCATTAGTGAACGAGTTCGTGGGAAGTTATCAAGCCGGCTTCGTTGACGGCCGCTCGACAACGGACCAGATCTTTACTGTACGGCAAATCCTTCAAAAATGCCGTGAATACCAGGTCCCAACGCACCATCTGTTCGTTGATTTCAAGGCGGCATACGACAGTATAGACCGCGTAGAGCTATGGAAAATTATGGACGAGAACAGCTTCCCTGGGAAGCTTACCAGACTGATCAAAGCAACGGTGGATGGTGTGCAAAACTGTGTGAAGATTTCGGGCGAACACTCCAGTTCGTTCGAATCGCGCCGGGGACTAAGACAAGGTGATGGACTTTCGTGCCTGTTGTTCAACATTGCGCTAGAAGGTGTCATGCGGAGAGCCGGGTGTAACAGCCGGGGTACGATTTTCAACAGATCCAGCCAATTTATTTGCTTCGCGGATGACATGGACATTGTCGGCCGAACATTTGCAAAGGTGGCAGAACTGTACACCCGCCTGAAACGTGAAGCAACAAAAGTTGGATGCGTCAAAGACAAAGTACATGCTTGTGGGCGGAACCGAGCGCGACAGGGCCCGCCTGGGAAGCAGTGTTACGATAGACGGGGATACCTTCGAGGTGGTCGAGGAATTCGTCTACCTCGGATCCTTGCTAACGGCTGACAACAACGTTAGTCGTGAAATACGAAGGCGCATCATCAGTGGAAGTTGGGCCTACTACGGGCTCCAGAAGAAACTGCGGTCGAAAAAGATTCGCCACCGCACCAAATGTGTCATGTACAAGACGCTTATAAGACCGGTAGTCCTCTACGGACATGAAACATGGACAATGCTCGAGGAGGACTTGCAAGCACTCGGAGTATTCGAGAGACGGGTGCTTAGGACCATCTTTGGCGGTGTGCAAGAAGACGGTGTGTGGCGGCGAAGAATGAACCATGAGCTCGCCCAACTCTACGGCGAACCCAGTATCCAGAAGGTAGCTAAAGCCGGAAGGGTACGATGGGCAGGACATGTTGCAAGAATGCCGGACAGCAACCCCTGCAAAGATGGTGTTCGCTTCCGATCCGGCAGGTACGAGACGGCGTGGAGCGCAGCGAGCGAGATGGGCAGACCAGGTGCAGAACGACTTGGCGAGCGTGGGGCGTATCCGAGGATGGAGAGATGCGGCCTCGAACCGTGCATTGTGGCGTCAAATTGTTGATTCAGTGTTATCTGTTTAGATGTTAACTAAATAAATGAAATGAAATGAAAAAGAAGATGGTAGCATAGAAGACCAATGGTCCGCCATTAAGAACGCCTTCATCGTCACCAGCGAGAATAATCTGGGCGAAATACGCACTCGACGGAAAACAATGGATCACCGATGGGACCTGGAATAAGATAGAAGCTTAGCTTAGCTTGATTGACTACCCATCGTAGTTGCTAGTCGTGGTTGGCCGAGAAACAACAAATAACGCACAGTTTTCTCGGGACTAGAAAGCTATTAACACTGTACATGCTTCAGAGTTTCTTTAATTCATGACCAATAACGATGCCGGTCATGTCCTCACAGTCAGATGAAGTCATGTCCATTTAGAATGCGGAATCATTTATTGTATTGCACGGAAGGTGACCGCTGCAAGAATTATTTTACAGCGGTTTGTCTATCTAGGCGCCCACTTGCTGTGGTATAAATTTCATGATGTTTCGTGCAGCGAGTCAAAAATTATTCCAGATGGGAGCCGAAACGAGAGAAAAAAATCTGCACACCCACGTTGATAATCCTGCTCATTGACGATGGAACCTACATCAAAATGGATTTCGGACAGCTTTCTAGCCAAAAGTTCTACATGGTGACGGCACGAGGAGTAGTTCCTGCGAAGTTTAGATTTGTTTTTTGGACAAACTTGGAAAGAAAAACAGATGATTTTGGCAAGGGATATGCAGCTGTGGAGCAATGACCTAAGTTTTCATGACGAATAAGACGATGGACTTGAAGCTGTACAAGGAGAAATGTCTCAAAAACCGCGGTCTACCTTCCATAAAGCCCATAAAGGTCCAGTGAAGTTTTGGCCAGATTTGGCGAGTTACCACTACAGCCGGGAAGTCATCCAGTGGTACCGCGATAATAACGAAGATTTCTTCGATAGAAACATAAATCCACGCAACTGCCCACAGCTCCGGCCCATCGAGCCATTTTGGGCATATGAAGCGGAATCTTAAGAAAAGTGGAAAACAGCTCGGGACGCGACTCAGATGACCAAAATGTGGAACAAATGTGCCAAGGAAGTTGACTCCGGAGGTGTGCAACTTTTGATGAGAGGAATAAAGAAAAAGGTGCGAATTTTCACTAGAAACAAGAAGAAATGATTTGTATCAATATTTTTTCCTTAAAGTACAGTGAATTACTCTTGTTTTGATGTATTAACCTTATTTGTACGTCAATCCGTTACCGAGATACAGATGATTTTATTATTCCGGATTCTAAATGGACATAGCTTTAGGATAAAGGGAGGAAAATTAGTTCGACACTCATTGCTTCAAGAGCCCGAAGAATCCTCTGCATCTCCATGAGCGCACTGGATTGAAACACACACTTACTTGTTCGATGGCTACTCTTCCTTGTTCGATGGCTACTGCAAACTATTCAAGATCGCGCTTGTTTCGACCGGAGCAAAACGCAATACATGCGCATGAGCTACCAAAACCGAACACCAAATAGATATTTAATTATTTTCGCGGCGACCAAAACACGCACTGCACTTACTTGTTCGATGGCTACTCAAATGCCAAAGCTGCGATAGAGCGGACAAAGACCATGTGGCTCGACGGAGTAAATGAGAAGAAACTGAAGAAAGCTCTGGAGGACATAGGTTTGAACCCTTCCAACAACTGGAACCGGTGGAGCACGGTACAACCACAATGAAGGAACTCAAGCTCTTTCTGTACACACTTACTGACTCTTCTCTGTAGATTCACAAAAGGGCACTAAGGTCTGTCTCATTTGGAGAATTAAACTGAAATTAAACTTAAAAGTGACATTTCAATAATTATCGAATAACCCTGCTCGCAGAGCATGATTACTTTTGACAGATATCGAATCATGTTGCATCGTTGTCTTATTGGAATTCCTGGGTAGCACCAGCCATTTTTATGACCGGGTCATTCGCTGAATTTTCGAACTGTCACTTTTAAGTTTAATTCTCCAAATGAGACAGATTTTGTTATTTATATAAAACATTTCCGAAACGAATTAGTTAATTTGTTTTTGTTCGGCAAACATTTATTTAATTATTTATTCAGACTAAGGCCGAAGTGGCCTGTGCGGTATGTAAGAGTCTTTTCCATTCGGTTCGGTGCATGGCTACACGTCGCCAAGCACGCAGTCTACGGAGGGTCCGCAAGTCATCTTCCACCTGATCGATCCACCTTGCCCGCTGCGCACCTCGCCTTCTTGTGCCCGTCGGATCGTTGTCGAGAGCTATTTTCATGTCGGACCATTCTGGCTACGTGCCCGGCCCACCGCAGCCGTCCGATTTTCGCGGTGTGAACAATGGATGGTTCTCCCAGCAGCTCATCTCCCAGCAGCACAACTCGTGGTTCATTCCCCTCCTCCACGTACCGTCCGCCATCTGCACTCCACCATAGATGGTACGCAGCTCTTTTTTTTCGAAAACTCCAAGCGCGCGTTGGTCCGCCACGAGCATCGTGCAGGTCTCGTGTCCCAAGCAGCACAACTTGTTTCACTACTGAACATTTCACTGTGTTGCAACTATTCGGAAAGAAACAATCTGAGCATATGTGCCATCAAATATAACTCTCTTGCAATCTAAAAAGCACAAGAGGTGGAGCCTACGTAAACATCCTTTGATTGTTGTTGCAAAATACTACAGCGGAAAAAAAATAAAATAAAAATATAAAACTGGATTCGATTTATGGATCTTGCGATTGACTCACTCTACCACAGCACCATCCAACACTTCGATAGGACTGCATGTTGACTCACCATAAAAACCATACGATAATGAAGTTTTGTATCGGGTTACCTGTTACTTGATTGCACCATCACAGGAAAAAATTGTGAGTTGTCAAAACGTTGAGCGATGCTAAATTAAACATGAAGACACATTCAACTTATCTGCAACTTAATTTAAACAAACAATTAAATTTTTAAAGACGCATTGAAGTTACATGGTAAAAATATGCAACTTAATAATTATGTTTCGTATTTGCAACATGAAGTGCAGTATTCCTTGGTTGTTTGTTTCCAAATGTCAAACACATACTGCATTGCAATTTTAATGAAACATTGACCAAAATTCGAACGTTTTTGACATCTTGGTGCAACTTTTTCGTGCTTTAATGTTTTTCCTTATGTCTTAATATCTTAAATGAAAGTGAATAGAAACAAGGTGCTTTTGGGAAGATGTAGCGTGTACTACTTGGGCATTCTTCACTAACCTCCTGTGTCTCCAAGGTTATCTAAAGGTTAGTGAATCGGTAGCTGAGGGTTTAAATAGAAGCCGATGGTAGGTTAGGCTATCGCCAACACGTGTTCTACCCGGGATACGGCACGAGCACTTATTTTGCATACCTGAGAGATGTACTGCAGAACGTCTACAACAACGGCAAGCACGTGGATCTATTTTCCATGGATATCTCCAAGGCCTTCAACAGAACTTGAACCCCCTTCTTTATCCAACAGTTGAAAGAATGGGAATTTTCCGGCAGGGTGTTGGTTCCAAATTATGATTGCTAACCAATGTTCAAGGAGCTTTTCAAAGGAAACCGGAGTTCCCCAGGACTCCGTGCTATTTGTCACTTTATTCCTCGTGGTAATGAGCGGGGTGTTTCGTTTCCTCCCCTCCAACTGTATCTTTGTATATGCAAACGATATTCTGCTGGTTGTCGTTGAGGACACGCTGGCTCGTACACGGATCAAGGCACAATCCGCTGCCAGTGCCGTCCTCCGCTTGGCCAACTCAAGTAGCTAGCAAATGCGTACGAGGCCACGACTGCAGGTGGATGCATCCGTTGTCCGGACCGAGCCTCAAGTTGGGGGACCAACATAAATATTGCGAAAGTTCTTGGAGTCTCCATTGAACAGAGCCTCTCGTTCCTTCCTCACTTTCGCGAAGTTAAAGTAAATTGGCATCTTGCCTGTTCACCACCGTGCACTGACGGCTATCTGCCGCAAAAGCCGCCATGTTCAAAGCAATAACCTTTAAAAAATACAGGATCCTTCTCCTCCCTGAAGGGAACCAGATTCTGCGCACGATGACCGGAGTTGCATATCAAGGATAGCATTTCACATTATCCGTCTCGTTGGGTGACACGGGGTTGGTTAAAACCTGGACAAGGAACGCCGTACAAGAACACTGGGAAACCTGAAAGAAGAGCAAATCATCTCCCGGCTCCGAACCGTACACAGGCGGCGGTGGGAGTCCTTTCCATGTAACCTCCGATGTCTGTGATGTTCTTAACACCGTAGAACATTATATCTGTCGATTCTCTAATATCAGGCTGTCAGTACTGCCGCCCTCATCTGTTTCTTCAAAGATGGGGGTCTATATGAACTAATTTAATACAAACGGCTTCACGGGCATCCCGGAATCAATCTCGGGAGTAAGTTCCCACAAGGGACTTTACTTAGCCGTGCAGTAAGATGCGCGGCTACAAAGCAAGGCTATGCTGAAGGTGGCTGAAGGTGGTGAAGAAGTTCCCTCTGATTTAGTTTAATTTATGTTCCGGTGTTCTGTAAATCTGGATTTTGAACAGTTTGTGGATTTAGTTTCCGTTCCTAATTAACCAGGGGAATAAGAGGCTTGATCACGACAATTGGAGTAGGTTTTATGCCTCTAGCCAAGTAAATTATCTCCGGAGAGCAGCGCACTCAACATTATCTGGACCTTAATTATTACTACCAAAGTTTATTTCCCGTACTACTTTCCTGGAGTTGGAGTTATTTTAACTTTATTGTTTGTTATGTTACGTCATAGTTTCCTTTTCGACGACCACGCGTCACACGGTTGGACATGAGGGTGGTCATCCTGTTACCTCCCCTGGCACTTTCGTGCTAATCCAATAGACCTTCGCGATTTGGTTGGTTCATCAGTGCACTTCACTTCTTCTTAAAAGGGCATTGAAAAAAAAACATTTTTGCACACTTATCCGCACAGAAGTAGCCAGACATGTTGATCGGATGCAGATCAGTCTTTATTTTTCTGTAATCAGTCACTCGTTTGATGCAAAAACTTAATATAAACTGCTATTTTGCCCGAGAAAAATATTGAAAAACTGAAAAATGTAAACACCAGCACCGGTAGCAGCAAACTAATGATTAGGGTGGTTCAAAAACATAATTTTGCTCCGCTTCGCTCACTCGATTATGCTTCATGCTTTGGGTGTCGTCCGATGGTTTGTGCTTACCGTGCACAATCGTTTCAGGTTTGTATGATAGTTGGAATGGAGAGGCTTAATTTTACATTATACTGATTTAGGCGCTGCTCCATTGGGCGTTGACAAGGGGGAATACCATAGAACTGGATGAATTTCTCAACAGCTCCCACTCTACAAACAATGCATATTGAATGGTCGTTCCAATTGTTGGTACAGTAAAACTTCCGTAAGTCGATATTAAAGGGACCATCAACTAATGGAAATATCGAGATGTGGAACCATCACAGCAACCCAAAACATATTTTTTACTAAGGCATAATTTGCTTCCTTGAGTCGATATCGAGTCATAGAACATCTTTTTTTTTTTTTTAATTTCTTTATTATAATGATTTTCAAAATCATAGAACATCGACTCAGTCCGACTTTAATGGAAACTTGGTGTCGATTAGAGCGAGCAGATGGAAGAAGCGAATCCCCAATGCGCCAACAAGCACCGGGCCACCACGAAGCTAGCGGAGTTCTGCGATATCAGAGTAGTCGGCTCCAATTTTCAGCCTACTTGCGGCTCGTCTACGACAAATCTCAATTTGGCCAGTCATTGGAAATGGCTACTATGATGGGTCTGGTCAATGAATCGCCTGCTTTGAGCGTGCTTACAGCGGCACACTAAGAGTTAACTTTGGTAAATCAGTATGGCGAAAGGCATCTAATGTTTAATATTTCGAAAATAGGCAATTTAATCAAAAAAATATTTGGTGGGCGTAGTAGCGGACACCTTACTGCATAACTGGTACCAAATAGTTTTACGTGAAAAGCTCCTACTGTTGAGAAAACCCACGTTAGATGTCTTTCGCCATACAAATTCCTGGTGGTTAACTCATGCTGGCTATTTTGCGCATATACTATAGCGCCTTGATGTGATAGCGGCGAGTAGCAAATCAGCCACTGCCAATAATTCATTGGATTGCTTGCTCTCTAAAAAAATACCCGAGCCCAGAGATTGTCTTAAGAAGAGTGAGAGCGGCGTGGCGTCCTTACCGAACCCCACCCATAACTCCGTCACTCGGTCACATCTAAAGACGTTGACGAGCAGTTCCACGACATGCAAGAGACGTTATCCAAAGCCCGTGATCATCATATGTAATCTTTCATCCTATTAGACAACGCTGGCTCTAAGAATCGGTTGATAACTCTTGATGAAAAGGCCACCGAAATAGATCATCATTTCGCTGGCTCACACAATTTTGAACAGTACATGAACCGTCATTCCGTCAGTCCACATGAGCCGTTAACGAGCATGCGAACAACGTTTTCCTCTCCTAACAACTTCTTGGATGAGTTGAAGATGTCAGCTGACGAACCGTCAATCTATTTGAAATCAGAAAACAAATGAATGCCCCAGGTTTCGACTGCATCCTGAACCTCGAACTCAAACACATGCGTGCTTCGTTTTTCGAGCACCTTTTTTCTGATCTTAATCATTAGTGTCTCCAATTCAGCTTCTTCCCATCTCTCTGAAAGTCAGTAAAAGTCATCTCCGTCCAGAATCCCGGGAAGGTTATCATCCCATCACCGTTCTCTCAGGTTTGAAAATTTAATTCTTCGACTTTTTGACTCTTTAGAACATCAATACATCTTCCGCGAGGCACAGTTTGGCTTCCGACGCGGTCGATTAACAGCGCACGAACTGATCCGAGATATCAACATTCTCAGGCGGAGCAAGTTTATCTTCAAAATTTCTGCATGGTCTTACTACACGCAAAAAAAAGCGTTCATGAATTCGTGAACAAACGAGTTCACGGTGTATTTTTTCGGGAACAATAGTCACGGATTCGGGAATACAGTCATGGTTTCTGGAACGTTCTGGAAAACGTGACTGGTGTTCCCGAATCCGTTATTAAAATTACGGTGTATTTTTGCTAGTTCACAAATTCGGGAATGCTTTTTTTGCGTGTAGATGTCGATGTTGGCAGTGTTTGGCACGATGGTCTTACGTACGTACAAACTATAATGATCCTATAATGAGAGATATGCGAAAGCCGCCATTGTAAGCCAATCGAGCATTGAGAACTGTCAATGTCAAAACGTGAGCCAAATGAACGTTGTTATTGTTGCAGATTGAGACGAGGTTGAGAGGTATTGAGATAGATTTTAAGAAAAGTTTCATCGAATAAACAATTTGTTTCACTTTCGCGAGTAGAAGTAATCTAGTTTATGTATCGTGTTTCGCCTATTTGTATTGCACTTTTATTTTAGTGATAATGTTTCTTCAAACACTGTTAGTAGACAGACAAGCATATTCCAAATTGTTATCAAATGTAAAGTCATGTGCGAGTTCCAACATTTTGCGCTGCGGCAAGTGATGGAAGCGTTTGTTAACAAAAGTAACAGCGTTGCTAAATCGGCTGGAAAAGTATTTGCATATCTCTCATTATAGGATCCCTAGTACAAACTATATCGCTACAATCTTCTCAGCTACCTGATGAAAATCATCCACAACTATTTGTGGGCAAAAACATTACGGATCTCATCCAGCGGAGTCAGTTACAATGCGCTCGACATCATCGCGAGGGTTTCGCATGGCAGTATCTTCGGGCCCTGCTGTTCACCTCCGACAAGCTCCGAAGTTTCATTACGAAAGATTCACTATTTATCCCTGGAGGATCAAATTAATTATTCCTATCTATAAAATATATCTCATGGATCAATCGCTGAATAGTTTCCCCGCACGGATATCTTTTTAATTTGTTTCGATGAATTAGAATTTTAGACTGTTTATACTTTCACTCAAAATATTGAGATTATTGCAGTTTCCCAGATGGTTAACTCTCTAAATTGATTGTAAGTTTACATTATGTAGCTTTAATAAATGGTCAGGATTTTTTCTCTCAATAAGCTACATTCCCAAATCACTCATTATTATAGATGGATATTCACTACTGACTCTAAAAAAAAAGATATCCAAATAATCCTAGCGCTCAAACCTGATTATCAACTCCATACGAGAAGCAGTTTGTAATCGAATCTTAGCGTGCAACGGATAATCACTTTCCTCGTTTCACTTAGGTATGCAAAGATTTGCCGAAATCCTATTACGAGCTAGCTAAAACTTGATGATATATGAAACATTATCCAACGTGTCGGGTGAAGGGGTCAGCATCGGGCCTTCTGGCTTCAATTTTATTCCTCGCTGCAGCAAAAGGTGAGTAAAAATAGCCTTCGCGCGTGAAACATCACCAAGTACAGTTTGCGCTCGGTCCGTTCGTTGGACGTACAGTGAAATTCCCACCGTTGTTTACTTCTAAGCGCGATAAATAAACCATTTTATTTTGGGACATTTCATTTATGAATAGTGTGCCCATATTTTTAGTCGCGTTATCGAAGAGTGAGGGGCCGGCCGAGAGGACACTCATATCCCACTCAGGCAAGAGCGTCCTCGACTGGCTTATTGTCAGAGTTAGTTACTTGGCATGGGGATAATTCCTAATGAAGGTCTCTCAATTAACAATGGATTTATGTAGCATGAGGAGTTCTCGCTTACAAGTAAGAACCATACACGACGCTAATGATTCAATTAAAGAAATGAGTGTCAAGTCGTGAAGCCTTTTCCAACTAAATTGCATATGTCCATTAAATTCGTGTTACTAATTTAATGTGATCTAGGCGTGTGAACCTATGCAGCTGCATAGTGCTACTAATAGACACGTAGAAACATTCCCTAGATGAGTGCTAGCAGCAGAACGTTGATCTGCCCAGGGAGTAGACCGGAAGGTGATGTTAGGGTTCAGGTGAGGATGTGAGTCGATGCATTCTGGCAACGGTTCAACAGATCGCGTTTTAACTAATGACCTCGCACTGTTGAATGAAAAGTGTAGAGAGGTGGCCCTTTCGGGGCTGGCATGGGAAGATGGATGATCTTTACGAAGAATTTATGACATTTTGAATTTATGCTGAGGCAAAAGCCAAAATTTGACGGATGTTTGAGTTATCATGAAATAAAGCGGACAACATTGTGAAAGATATAAACTGAGAAAGACTGGAACGGAATCGCACAAAGTAGGATGGTAGCCACATAACCTTAACTCTAAAGAGCATGCATTCTGACGAACATCCAGCCTTATGAATAGACAGCACAGACAGTTTTTTGCATTACGTTGTCGCCGTCATTTTTGCATCGGGTGCTGGTATTTAATTTATCACTAATGCAACAATATGCCATACCACAACGATAGGACGTTTTCCCTATATAAAATAATGTTTAAATTTTGTATTCAAGAACGGTAAAAATCTGGATCTTGATATAAAGTCAATTATTGTTTTAATGAAAATTGCTGTTGAATCTCACTGAATAAAATTCACAATGTGTGGCTTTCTACTGTATTTCCTGTGTCTGAATAATACACCAAAACTTTATAAATTTTCTTACATCCCTAGACCTACATTTACTTGTAGACATGTTTAGAAATTTCTTTTAGTCTTGGCAGTCTGTAAAGAAGAAAAATCGATTTTACCTTTGTATCCGATTTAGATTAGACTTTTCAACGGAATAGAGGCTAAAAAACGAGCCTCTGTTCCTTGAAAAAAATTTACTTTTAAAATCGAAACCGTCGGATGTATAAGCAAAATCGTTCTTGCTCCTTCTACAGACTGCCAAAGGTGAAAGAAATTCCTATAGCTAAAGAATTTACAGACATTTAGATGATAAGAGAATAAAATATCCATCTTCATGATGCAACTTCGACTCGAATTTCGACATACGTCGCATGATTATTCAAACCATAGAAAGACTCAGAATTACTTAACTTAAGACGTACTCAGTTTTCTTCTTTAAAGGCTTTATAGTCAAATGATTGGTATTGTGAATGGTCACTGCGTTTGGAAAAAAATATAACTAGCCAAAATCAATTAAAATCTGACCCTCCTAACTGTGGAAAATTAATATACCTACTGTAAGAAAATCAGCTTCCAGCGACTTCTAGGAGAGGCACCACAAAAATAGTGATACATTGTGCATTGGGGTCCATTTGGACCCACGATTTCATCTCGATCCCAAAGCTCAAACTTTAACCGATTTTAGTTTTTTGGTATCAAACGAAAGCTGTCGGTTCCTTGACACGAGCTTTTCAAGCCTCTGTCCTCTCAACCATACCACAAACTAGCCCTCGTCCGGGGAACCGTGTTCTCCGTTGGTGGTCCGAGGAGATACGTACAGTAGACCCGACCTAGACTCGTCCGCCACCCAGCTGTCATTATTTTCGGCAGGAGGGCGACATCGGTCCTCGACCGATTGCCACAGCAGTTGCTGGGCAGATGCACAGTGGTTCGGGTTCAGCTGTGTTACTTGCACGGCTTTTTCCTATTGGCCTATCCGAAGGGACACGCAAGCCCGCCCATAGCATGGTTCCGGGCCTGCTTCTTACTGGCGCAGATGAGTCGCAGATTGTCGCATTCCTGTTTAGTGCCTTTCACCTTCTTGGGAACACGCCCTTTAAGCTCCTTGTTGGTGTTCTGCTTACCGTTTATGAACTCGATGATCTTATCGAGTTTTTCGAACACCACCCGTATCCCTGGTAGTGGCTCATCAGGCGTGCAAGCAGGGCTACTCCCCACCACACTCTTCGGTACTGCCAGTTGCAGCAACCGTCACTCCGCTCTTCCCCTCTCTAATAGGGGAACTGGATGGCAGGATTGGGCAGCGTGCTACAAGGCCCGCCACGGTTTTAAAGGACGGAAGACAGCCTAGCCATTAGCCCACCCGCCGTTTCGAGTCGGTGTCACCCGGATCTACTAAGAGAGTAGAATGTGAATGTCAGACTGGCAGCCCTCGCTTCAAAATATTACAATATACCATACACATAGCCTTGACGTGCCTGCCAAAACCATAATTGAGACCTTACTGGCGTCAGCCTCAATGCGCTACCGCGCTCCGTCGTTTGTAGTTCATTTAGCCGCCTAGCCCTTCAACTGCCGTTGATACGCTATCGTTTCCAGCGAGCACCGCGCGAAGGCGAACTACGCTACCCGCTGCCATGTAAACGTGTGTTTTTTTTTACGTAGAACTACGTCTGTCTTTTCTATATTGAGGTACACTTTACGATTGCAAAAAATTGAAAATCGTCACGAAAATATGATAGACTTTGAACGTTAATATCTCAGCCGTTTCTCGATGGATTTTCAATTTTCTTGGACCATTCGATCAAGGAAGAGTCAACGCTTCATACCCGATGTACACTGAAGTCGTTTGTTACGCGGTTATTTTTACAGGAATCGTTTTTATTCGATTTTTTATTCACGCGAGTTTCTGGATTTCCGCATTCCTTCAGACATACTTAGGGATTTACGCGGTTTTTTACGTTGTTTTAATTTACGCGGCCCATATCTTCCGCGTAAAAATCGACTCTAGTTTGTTACAATATCTATGTATGATAATATTTACTATTAAAAACTTGCTAACAGTTGGTTTCGGTGAATCAGTCAATCTCGTAAATGCATCGCAAGCTTCTTCTTCCATAGCACTACATTCCAACTAGAACTTGGCCTGCTTTTCAGCTTTTTTCAGTAATTTATCAGCATTTCTTTAGTTATTCATTGAAAGTTTTTTTTATGTCCGCCATTGCAAGGCTTTTAACTAACTGCAGTTCGTTTATGCTAACTTGAACGTGCGTTTTCCTTGAAAACCTTGGGGGCATTTGATGATAGCTTCTTGTATACGTCTGTTGATGCAGTAGTGGGGCTCGGAATCTTCTTCGCTGCTGCAGTGAATGCGTTCTGGTAAACTTTCTTTGGCTCGTTTTTGCTGATTCGTAGGTGTCTGCCGGACTAAACGCTAAGTCCGACGCAATTCACGTGAAGGAATAATTATTATTATCAATAACGCCGTTGACAACCTAGCTTTCGCAATAGTTTTTTTCTGTAATGAGCCACCAGGGGCTTAGGCTGACTTAGCGACGGGTGGTAAGTCTCTGTAGCAGTTTGCGTCGGTAATGGTTGCAGCTGTACACTATCAGCCAGGCTTGTGCTTTTCAAATTGTGTGATCGATTATCATTTAAAATAATATAAACCTAATTAATGCCAATTTAATGTCAACAATGAAGTTCAATCGGATGTTTGGCATTGTTACCAATGCTTCGAATCGATATACAATTATCGAACGATTCTTACTCTCTATCGAGTTTTTATCAATTGGTAATTTGGATATGTGAACGCTTGAGAATGTTGTTCATCCTCGACTATTTAAAAATTTTATTTGTATCTTCATTTTCAAATGTTGGTCCAAAAATTATATACATCACATAGAAAACAGATTCAGGCTGGGCTTGAAAAACGCTTGCTTTGGTCTTATCGCACAGAATAGTCGAAAACCTGTAGATTACATATAGCTACGTAGTTCTACGTCACCTTTGCGTACAACCCAATTGGGCTGAACCTTTGAGTTTTTCTTCTTAAGCAATGGAGGGAGAATCTGCTCAACAGATATCCTGGGTTGTCCAGGAAGGGCGGGGTTAGGGACCACCTCCACCAGCGAACGAGGGAGGCAGGACTACATCCCCGACCCGCTAAACCGTTTCCATTGCCGCCAAGCCCATAGTCCCTTCGGTATAACCAGAAAGTAATGCTTCAAAGGGGGGCCAGTGCACAACGCACCCTCGAGGTTAGCTGCGTGTCCTAGCAGCACCGAACATCGTGACTCGCTTTTTTAGAAGAACACCATCGTGTATCGTGCCAGCGCATTGCCGGCTTTCCAGGTGATCTTACCACGCCCTATGTCTTCGGAAGGTGAGAAGGGTAGACTTCGCGCCTGCTTCGCGCCCTCTGCACGGCTGGTATCAAGAATGATGATGCCGCGTGCACCCCAAATTGAACCCGCCCGGTTGACCGACGCCGCGAAAACGACCTTAGCAGCACACATGTTTCATAGAGGCTACTGCTACTCATATGTCACCAGATTTAGTCACAATAAAGTTGTTGCAACCAATTTTGTCTGGCTTGTGCTGCTTGAGGACAATACCATGTTGTTCTTCACGCCACTTGTTCGATTAAAGGATCGAGTTCGGCCACAGAGCATGACCACCGGTATGACCCATGAAGCCGACTCCGATCCCTTGGACCACCTCTTATTTGCGCCTGAACTAGCCATCCTTGAGTCCACGCACCACCTTTTGTGTAGCTCCGAGACGATTTGTCTCCACTTCACACTGTCGCCGCAGTGCCGTGACGAGCTCTTCGACTTCGGTGATCTCGTCCAGGTCTTAACCCTTAGATTCACCTTCGTCGTGAGTGCCTTCACCTTGACCGTCTCGTCTAGGACTTCCTCCGCCAACTTCTTCTAGGCGGCGCCCTTTTGCGAGACGCCCCGCTTCAGCTCGAGGATCATCTCGCCCATCCGGGTACGTCTTATTCGACGTACGTCGGCGCCGAGTTCACTGAGCTTAACGTCACTCCTCATCGCCTTCAAGACGTCCGAGTACTTAGCCTCGTCCGTTTTGATGACCAGGGCATCACCCCTGGAGCGATTGGCGCCTACCATAGACTTCTTTCTACCCTCATTTACCTGGGTCTTCTTTTCGACCCTTGACGTCTTCGGTTTCTTCTCTATTGCCCTGGTCTTGTGCGGCTGAGAGCTCTAAGCCTGCCGTAACCTCTTACCACCGTCTTTCCTGAGTGGACGGACCTTTCCAGGTCCTTCCTCCCCGGTATTGAGGTACCTGGCCGGGGCGCAGCGTCCCAGCCCCACTACCCTTGTTCGGAGTAGTAACCCTCCGCGTTTTGGAGCGGCCCCCAGGGAGCTCATCCTCTGGAGACTGTCTTCCCCGTTTTTGTGTCTGCTCCGTTGGAGCAGTCACCCCCGACGTGCCCGAAAATACTTGAGCTTCAGTCTGGGTAGACTTTGGCACCACCGTCTTCGCTGGCACGCCCTCGGTCGATTCGACCTGGGTAGACCTCGACTCCACGGATTTCACGGGTTTAGACTTGGCCGTCCCAACCGCCCTCTCCAGCTTGGCGTCCAACATCGACTTTCGAAGTTTCAGCAAGCTCCTCTTGAGGTCCTTACTGATATTATGCTGTGATGACGCAAAGTCGATGATGGCGTCCAACTGTTCCAGTCGAAAGCCCATTGCGTTTGCGGTTCATCGCCTCCACAAGCCATGGGCCGTCAATAACCTCTACCGGCGTTTTTTTAGCCGAGATGAAAGTTAAGTGACCTACGCTGGCGCTGCGCACTGAGCTGCCGACTATTGCCTCTGGCCTCCCTAGGCGGAGACCTGAACAACCCACCTCTTGCGAAGGGGTTGTCGCCTACTACTACCACTAATTGAATAATTGACTTGATTTTCCATTTTGGTCCCACGAGTTGCTCGGGAAAAGAGGTCCACCACGCCAGAGCCCAGCATGACGCGGTAAGGGACAATTACTGTGGAGGGTGCCCAGGTACCCCACATTCTCCGTTAGAGGCCTAGCTCATTATTTCACCCCACCCTGGCCATGCATCCCCTCGGCACGGGTCGCTTAACGCCTTGGGATTAGGGGTTAGGGACGATGGTCCCTTTGGTCGCACCCACTCACTCTAGCTGATGACAGAAGGACAACAGTGCCCACGCAGCACTACCAGCTAAGTACGCAACCCTTAGCTGGCGGTCAATTCGGCACCAACATTTCAAAAGGGCGAAACTGCTTTTGTAAACAAGAGCTTCTCACGTCGCTGGTGCACTAATTTGAACCCACCCACAACATCCAGCACCATTGATTGATAGAAGAGGATTCGCTGCTTCCATCAGTGGCGTTGGATTGCGTGGGTAGGCTCAAATGAGCCCACCAGCGACGTGAGAAGCTCTTGTTTACCAAAGCAGTTTCGCCCTTTTGAAATGTTGATGCCGAATTGTCATCGGAAGTCCCGTGGAAGCGTGACATTGGAACTTGTGAGGTCCAGAGCTGTGTAGGTCGCTCCTACCCAGATGTCAACTCACCATTTCGCAGCCACCATGTAAACGTGTGCATGACTACATTTGATGCTGGGTACCCGTGGACGCGGCGTGAGCATCGGCCCTTAGCCGTCTGGTCATGTCAACTAGTGTTGACCGACCATCATTTCCGGTGGGTACCGCGCGGAGGCGAACTACACTGCCCATCATCAGTGTTCGGTCTACTCCACTTAGACAGCGGCCTTGTTCAAGGCAGCATCCGATACAAGTACGGTGCCCATCCTGATCGTGTTGGACTCGTCCTTTTAGCTCTGGAATCCCCCAGAGCAACGCATCAGTGGATCCAGGCCATACAGGACCTAGTAACTAACAGCAACTTTAGCTTTCTGTGGATATATACATGGCAACGAGGAAGCAGATTAGCTGGCAAACCTGGGAAGGAGCAGTACTTATGTCACCCGAAACATTTCCGGAATCGACGCCAGACGTGAAAAAAAGAAGACCGTAGAAAAACATGGGAAATGCAGTGGTGGAGAAAGCTCTCTTACTTCCTGCGGCAAATAAAAGGCGCGACCAGTGCATGCGAGGATCGAATGAACAAAGCGTATTGTTCCGACTCCGAACGGGCCACTCCAAACTAAACAAGGACTTCTAAGCGACATCTGTTATGTACGCAACAATAGTGAACATGTGCTAAGCGAGTGCCCTCTCTACGAGATTTCCAGAACACTGTACCATATTGAATGCATAGTCAAATGATCCGGCATGCGAAACAGCAACCATTTGTTTCTTAAAAGATGCCGGAATCTATAAGGACATCTAACAAGAACAGATCACCTTCGGATTAGCCACTTGACTCACACAAACGACCAAAGGACATCAAATTGGACTGGAAATAATAAGCACGATTGTGATTAAACTTGACCACGGCAAATGAACTATGATAAACAAAACCGCGACAGAACAAATCATATCAACCGTACACCATACAGCATCGATCAAAAGAACAACGCCAACTCTTAATCAATATAGTCTAATAGCAAAGGTTGAGTCACTCTGGCTCCTTCCTTACCTTATTTCTTTCATAAAAGGATGAAGACTCGGATCACTATCCGGTCATTGCGGTAGTGGGCTCTTTGGTCAATCGGTAT